>NC_090193.1:32588867-32811367 GCF_024679245.1 Pseudorasbora parva
TGGATTTTTTTAATCTTATTTACCATGATTTTGGTAGTTATGTTAAACGAAGCAACATTTGTGATTGTGCATCAATTACTAGTTTTGCGATCATGCCACTAGCAAGTTTTTGGAGTGCTGGACTAAATTTGGGAGAAGGTTATAGCTGCAGCTTGGAATTCTCCAAATAGGGTGGGTACTCCAAAATGGGGCCTGGCTTCCTCCCATTGACAAACAGACAGATGACACATGAGTCAGCACAAATTTCCGCCCAATAGCTGATTCTATAGGATTCAATGGTCATGTCAATGCTCACGGGGGATTCCCGCTTATGTCTTGATGAGGGTGTGGGGACCTGGAGTTTCAAACTCAGGGTTATAAGAGGTCCCGATTGCCCCATCCAAATGCCACTGGCCATGAGCTTTGGTATCTCCCTCTCACAGAGCGATCCTCCCCCAAAAGATGAAAGTTCAATTGGCTAATGTATTTCAATAATAAATAAATATCTTTTTATTTATACAGGCATATGTATTGAAATGGCATGTTTTATAACTTTAACATGTGCCTAAAGTTTATGTAAGATCAATTCATCTTTCAACGAGAAATGGTGTTTAATTCACAAACTTTTATTTTGAAATGTAATTCAACAACTTTTGGCGGAAGCAAAGTGTTTAATACATTTCCTATTTCCCACGTCTGAAGTCGTGATTATGTGCATTTAAATTTTGATGGCAGATGGCATTACTGTCTAATTTTTTAACTAGGAAACTAGTATTTATGATAATTCCAAATCATAGCATGTAAAGGCAGCATGTGTGTGGAGACTCCACCGCCCACAGGTACCGCCCACTTTTGGAATTCACGCCCCATTTTGGAGTTCTCCAGTCTACAGCTGTATCTATTTGAAATGTGGGAGTGGAACTACCTGTTTTGTCTGCCAAATGGCAGCAATGGGGAAATTTTAAACATTTTTTTTTTTTTTTTGCTTGATGTAGTAACATCACCAGCATTAACAACACCAGCAAATTCAATAATTTCCATGAAATTCAAACTGTCCCATTTTAATGAATTGATTAAACTTTTCATTTGGTCATCTCAGTTTTGGTCAATTAGATTTGTAAATATTTTAAGTGTCATATAGGCTACTCACCAAGGCTGCATTTATTTGTTCAAAAAAACAGTAAAAACAGTAATACTTGAAAATATTATTACAATTTAAAATAAGTGTTTTCTATTTTAATGTTTTAAAATGTAATGTATTCCCATGATCAAAGCTGAATTTTCAGAAGCATTACTCTAGTCTTCAGTGTCACATGATCCTTCAGAAATCATTCTAATATGCTAATTTACTGCATGAGTAACATTTCTTATTATTATCAATGTTGAAAACAGTTGTGTTGCTTAATATATTTTTGAGACCGTACTTGGTTAGAGTTGGGGTTACTAAACCTTTTGTAATATTAGAAATATTTACAGTCACTTTTGACACAATTTATTGTGTCCTTGCTGAATAAAATGATTAATTTCTTTACAAAAAAAAAGTACTGATCCCAAACTACAATCAAAAAGCTAAAAATGATCAAGATATATTTTTAAGCTTTATCGTTCAGCTATCTAGGACTGGGAATATCTTTAAGTGCAGATTGATCATGCGGTATCACTCTGCAAGCATCCATTCACTAAGCCCGTGTGATAGTAATCAGAGACGTCTCTATGGACGCACACCTTTCGTCGCTCTACTCTTTCTAAAAGCTCTCCTGTCATTGTCCCGTCTGCAGCCACTTTCGAAGGGCGCTAGCAGAGTCATACTGGCCACGGAAAACGACTACTGCAAGCTGTGTGACGCTTCCTTCAGCTCCCCCGCTGTGGCCCAGGCGCACTATCAGGGCAAAAACCACGCCAAAAGACTGCGGCTGGCTGAGGCGCAGCAGAACGCCACGTCCTCGTGAGTCTGTCACACCCACGCGCTCCAAGATAAAACAACCGCTAAACACGGAGAATCCTTTCATATTTGTGGGCGGTGTAAAACATTTTTTTAGTGAGACATCAGTTATACAGTTTGTCCTGCAAGATTCGACTCTGAGAGGTGATGTCAGATGAAAAACGGCAGGGTCATGGCCCCTTTTGTTGCTCCCACTGAAAGGGGTTTATTGGTAGTAGTTGACATGAAAGTTATATGGTAATATATCTAGGATATACATCTTCATACACCCATAGGAATCTTGATGAAAAGAAATTCCTTGTACACATCATGTATCAACTAGTATGACGTTTTGCATGGAGAAAAATGTTTTTCCTGGTAGCTTTATCTTCAGGCTGTTTTTGCATTGATAAGTGGGCCACTCTTTTAAAAGGCACTGTGGCCAAAGTTGGGCGGTCCTGATAACAAACCCAGGAAGATACATCCTGTTGCACTCCAAACGTCTGATTCTATCTGAGTAAACATGTCTATGACTAGTTAAGCTAAGGTTGGATCCTGTTATTCAGAACAAAACAAATTAGCTTAATTATTGATCAAAGTAAAAAACAGCAATAGTAGGTCTTTATTCGCAGGCTGATAATATAACATTTATTGTTGGTTTTAAATTATAACTTTTATTTGACTACACAATTATTTATATATTATTTTTATTTGAGTGTTATTAACATTAGCATTATTTAAAATGATTTATTCTTGGATTTAAATAACTTTTATTTGACGACTAAAATATTTTTATATTATTTTTGAGTGTCATGAAATGAATAGGCCTATTATATGACATTATTTACTAGTATTATTATTTATAGTATTATTTTGTCATTTCAAACGTTTCAGAATCCGCTCTTGCCTTGTTACTTCTGAAAATGAGTGTTTTAATATTATTGCTGATTTTTCTGTAAATTTCAGTTTGATTGATTTCTATTAATCAGCTCAAACTGATTCAAAACTACGATTCAACGATTATTCTGCAACAGTCTTTGTGTAGCATTTTCCATATGTTTTGTAAACATTTTGCAGGTAAATATTGTTATAATAATATTGTTATATTGTATTTTTCCCAGAGACTTGTCTGACACTCAGAGACGGCCCCGGAAAGAAGGGTACGAGTACAGATTAATGAAGAACCGCAGGGCTCATATCAACACTGCCATACCAGGTACTCTCTACACACATTCACCTCAACAAATAGTTTAGGAGAGACAGATATTTGTCATCATGTGATCTGTCCCGTGGGTTCGGTTTTCTGCTCAGTGGTCCAAGGCTGTGGTGCAAAACCTCCATTTGTGATCAGTGCTTTGGCAGCAGAGCGCTTGGCAGCTGCGCGTGTTAGTTTGCCAGCCTGTGCTAATGTAGCGCAATGCGCTAGTCTCGCTAAATGCAGGCCGGATGCCAATGCTTTGGTCTATGTAAGCCGATACTCCACCCCACGTCAGCCGGGCTCATGAACGTCACCCACACGATGGCAGATCTCAATCACACACACATGCCCCCAATGCCCCGTGGCCCTGTCCTCGCATACGCACAAAAACGTACAGCATGGCATTCAATAGCCGCACTACCCAGGTTTATGATTTAAACTTTCGAAATTGTACTTACTTTAATTCGAATTCTACAATTTGCATCCTTTTTACCTCAAAATGCAAATTTAGGAAGTTAATTGGAATTCAATTCTGAATGGCACAAAGCCGGGTTTGCATGTATTTGATATGTATTTTCAATTTTTTGTCATTAAATTTTTTTTTTATACATTTATAAGCATAATTACTGCAGTCTTCAGTGTCACATGATCCTTCAGAAATCATCCTATTGTACTGATTTGGTGGTTAAGAAAGAAACTATTCTTATTATTATCAATGTTGAAAACAAATGGTGTTTTTGTGGAAACTGTGATGCATTGTTTAGGAAAAATAAATAAAATTATAACAGTCTTTACTGCCACTTTTGATCAATTTAAAGCATTTCATCTGAATAAAAGTATATTTTTTTCCCAAAAAAGAAAACTTAAACTGACCACTAAAATCTGAAAGGTAGTATAAACGTGAAAAATTGCACATAATCCCTGAAGGCATTTATTTGATGCTTCATTTATTCACATGAACTGACACGTTTCCTGTGCTGTTGCAGGCCCTTACTACAACCCAAGGCCGAGGCAGCGTATCCCACGAGACCTTGCGATGTGCGTCACACCCAGCGGGCAGTTCTACTGCTCAATGTGTAACTCGGGCGCCAGCGAGGAAGCCGAGTTTCGTCTTCACCTGGAGAGCAAGCAGCACAAAAGCAGAGTTTCCGAGCAACGCTACCGTAGTGAGATGGAGAATCTGGGATACACTTAAGAGGATCCAATTAGTGATTCCCAGATCCGGAGGAAATAAGTAGCCACTGCTGTTTTAAAATAGAATATGGCATTTTTTAAAATATGATTTTGTTATTCTAAAAGCAATTTATGAGCTTAAATTTGCACACACTGCAGAGCAAAAGTTGCTTTTGTGCCAGACTGAGAGGACCATTAATGGTGACATTAAAAGTTTGAGGAAGCTTTATTTAATAAGTAATATCTAAAGTTTGAAATGCCACAGATCTAGGATCAACTGGTAAATAATTATTATTTCTAATTAGCATGAAAGTAGTAAATTCTTATGAGCAAGTACACAAATACAGTATTAGTGTATTCTGCAGTGTTGTGGATTAGAAACCTTCAATATAGACTTGTGTACACTTCTAATTACTAAAATGACATGCTTTGGAGAAGTCATAAATGTAAAAAACAAACAGGTGAAGTTTGGTTTTCTCAGCTATTTTTTGATGCCTCAATAAGGGACAAATCTAGCAGCAATCAGTTTCCTAAACAAACAGAAGTGGCAATCCTACTCACCCTGAGCCGTAGATTCACTGTGTTTCTTCAGGAGCTACAGAACGCACACATTCAGTTTAGAGACTGCATCACCGGGAGAGTCCACACCGCGGGTCTCTGGCGTGCCTGCTGAATGTTCTATGAAAGCGATGACAATAGATATACCCCCGTCTGGCTTTGCACACGTTTACTAGATGTAGTGGGAGTTTTTTATTCTGATGAACATAATTTGGGTCTGTTTCGGGGTGTGCATCCGATGTTGTTAACTAGCTTGCTTTAGTGTGAAATTATTTGGGTGACTGTTGTTTATTTTCATCTTGGATTATCCCCAATGAATCTCTCCCTTCTCTTAAGGAAGAAATGGAAAACATGGCTATTTTTAATAAGGTCTGTGCCCCTACCTCACAACCCTCTGACTTGGTAGTTTTCAAGTTGGCCTACCAAAGCTTATCTGAAAGAAATAACCAATGAACCCCTTCGCTTTATATCAGTATAAACTAAAATGTAGTTGATTTTGCCACCAAAACATGGAGTAGGAGCTGTTAGTCACCATAAAACGGAAGTAGCGATAGTCTTTTCTTCTCTATTGAGACATATCTGAAGAAATCTGGGGTGGAACGTGACTTTTGTCCATTGAGAATTTATAGGATGCACTGTAAACCCTAATGCTCAAAATAATTGGCTGGTTTTAGTCAAATTAAACAAATGAGTTCAATCAAATTAACTTTTATGAATATTTAGAACTTTCTTTTTCTTTTGAGTTCACAAAACTGAAACATCTGAAGTAATCTGCATTGTTTCATTGTTTTGAATTTTATGAACTAGACAAATTTACATTTAACTGCTTTGCCATGACATTCAAAATAGAGAGTAAATGCTAAAATTAAGTGTTATATGCTTTGTTGCAAGATTCATTTTAATTGAAAGATTTAGCAGTGTTTATTATTGTTATGCTAGTTTATAAGAGTCTCTGTTATGTTATTCAGTTTTTTTTGTACGGTTACCATTGTGACGAGTGGAGCATGAGCTTAGTTTGAGAACAGATATACAGTTAAATGTTTTTTATTGCTGTACTCATTGAGCATGTGCTATGCTAATGCTATCAAAGCATTGTGTCACCAAATAGCTAGTTAAAGCTAGCCAATTTTCCAATACTGAAAATATTTAAGTTGAGATTACATGATCATTTTAAGTTAAATATTAGTTTACTCAAATATTTCAAGTTAAGAGCAATTAAAATGCATGAGTACAAAAAAACGTAAACTTTAAGTAGTTTTGCCAACTTATTTGGGTTTACAGTGGTGAGCGAGCCAGTAAACACATCATCAGAGAAGAGAAGAGATGTGGCTGCGAGACAGATTCGTTATTTAAATGAAAGATTACATAGAACATGAATAAAATAAAACAAAAATATGTGCACAGATAAATAATTTATTTTAAATACTGAAAAATTCCATGAAAAAATAAGAATTGTCCGTTCTGATTTTATGGTGACTTCAAAAAATGTTACATGCTTCATGATTTTTGTTCACGGATGCATGTTTTTATGCATAAACATTCCTCTTCCCCTATTTTATCACTTAAAATGCTATAAATATTTTATCAAAGACATTTACAATATTATAAACTGAAGTGACCCAGTTTGCTCTCAACAGTTCCTTAAATAAGCTATCACTTTTCAGAGTTGCAGTCCGTTGTCACTAAATGTTTGCGATTGTAATTTAGTATTAGTTCTGCATGAAATTATTGCTGCTTTCATATTAAGAGGACGATTTCACTGCAAGAAAAGGACCATTTCAGAACTGAATTGCACTTGCTAAGAAATGGAAAAGACTTTATTGTGATGATAAGTTCATGACATGCTATATATTATTACGCAGACATCTACTTTCATTCAAATCAAATGTTTACAGTGGGAATCATCACAGGGGACTTATGGGAGAGCTTGTCGGACTAATGGACTCAGTGGAGCCGTGAAGACATCTTAAATGTGCCTCGGAGTATAAAGCCTACTCAACTGTGATGTTGAACATTTCATGTTGTTCTGCTTTAAATATGTTTCCAGTAGGAGGGACTCACAGTCCCGCATAATGACTAATGTTTTGTGTATTCGAGTACTGAACATTTATGTCAAGCTCTTTTTATATAAATGTGGTGATTTGTTTCATATGTATATATTGATATAAAAAGGTCACTTTGCATTTTAAACATGTTAAATGAAAATTTAGCATGTTCATGGTGCAGATTAATTCATAATATGCACCACTTATCATCAATTTGATGGTAAAAACTGATTTGTGGTTTTGCCACTCGCAGTGGATGAACACAGCGGAAAGGCAAGAGAGATAGAATGGGATTGGAACATGTTGCTAGTCAGACTAGAACCTGCTTTATCCACATGAGCACTACAGCTGTGAAACTGCTGGTGTTCTCTACTGGCAGTCATTGTAATTTCTCCCAGAGATTCACCAGGGGCAAGCCATATCCTGTTTTGTGTTTTGTGCGGTCAGGAAGTTGTGACCCTGGAAATGGACCTTCCCAAAGGACGCCACTAAGTTGGAGAATCCCAACAGTCTATTCCATTCAAGCCAATCCCGATTTATTCTAATACCTCTGTTTTAATTTACACTGGGTTTTGTTGTTGTTGTTTATATCGAAAGGACTTCTAAAGGACTAGCAGACATTTTATTTTGAGGTGCATCAAAATAAAATCTAGCTGCATGCCTTTTGAATCTTCTTAATGGTTGCCTTTCCATGTCCATTACTGGTCTGAGTGCAATACAGATGATGTGATGATATTTATCTAACCTTTTCCTTTTTCCCTCAAGGTGTATTAAACAGTGGTTCAATGTCTTGAATGTACAGTGCAGATGAAAGAACATTTTAACTTTATTGTAAAGAGTCGTGTGACTCAAAATTTTGAACGCAATATAATGTATTAATAAAATATTTCATTAAAAAAAAATTTTTATACTGGAATTCATTTATTTTTATTGTTCTTGTAGAAATTTCAGCCGTAACCTGGCTGGATGTGGGTCCATGCAAGCTTTTTAGATGTTTGAAGGCTCTGTATTGATATTGAAATTAATGCTTATAAATGAATGAAAATAAATGTGCAATAATTTAGATTAAAAAAAACATTTTAGATTATTGTCCATGCATCAATAAACACCTAATTATTAAAGGCACTATGTAAAATTTTGGGATTCAAATATCCAAAAACCACTAGAAGAATATATAATAATAATAATCTGATTAAATATGATATCTGCCCACGTCCTGTGCCTGATTCTTTTCCACCGGCTGTGAGGTGAAGACTAAAACTCCCAAGATTCTGTGCTCAATCTCGGCGACATCAAGCTACGCCTTTATTTTGAATAGGCGACCTCTAGTGGCTGAAAATTACATAGTCTTCCTTTATTGGTAGTTGTTCAGTTTAGGTAGGATTAAGAGATATTGAATATGGTCATGGTCAATAAAGGCATTAATATGTGCTTTATAAGTACTAATAAACAGACAATATCCTACAATATGTGTGCTAATAAGCAACTTGTTAATAGTGAGAATTGGACCTAAACTAAAGTGTTACCAAAAATTGTCATTAATAATAATCACAACAACTATTATTATTAGAATATGGGTCACATTCAAGATTAGGGTGCAGTTCTCACTATAACAACTAACGTTATTAACTATGACTTTTGCCTCAACAAACTCCTATTTATTGCTTATTAATACTAAGTAACGTAGTTGTTATGTTTAGGTATAGGATCAAGGAATGTATTGTAGAGTTAGAGTATCGTCAGAATAAGACTTTAATATGTGCTTTATGAGTACTAATGAATTGCCAATATCCTAGTAGGCCTAATATGCAAGCTAATATGCAACTACTTAATAGTGAGAATTGGAGCCTAAACTACAGTGTTACTGTAGTAACGAAATTTATTTCATTAATGACTCCCCAATGTCTTTCCACACTCATAAGACCTCTGTTCATCCTCGGAACATCAAAGTAGTCCATATGTGACATCAGTTGGTTAGTTAGACTCTTTTGAAGCGTCGACAATACATTTTGGTCCAAAAATAACAAAAAAATACGACTTTATTCAGCATTGTCTTCTCTTCCGCGTTTGTTTTCAAACCTCAAATAAAGAATCAAACGGTCGCGAATCAGCAGATGGATTCATGATTCATATTCCCAATTTCACGTGATTTCAGCAGTTTGACACGCTATCCGAATCTTGAATCATTCTTTATGTGAGGAACACGGAAGAGAAGACAATGCTAAATAAAGTCGTATTTTTTTGTTATTTTTGGACCAAAATGTATTGATGACGCTTCAAAAGAGTCTAACTAACCAACTGATGTCACATATGGACTACTATGATGATGTTTTAATTACCTTCTGGACGTGGACAGCAACTGGGCATACACTTACATTCAAAGGACAGATAAGAAAGCCCTCGGACTTAATCTAAAATATCTTAAACTGTGTTCCGAGGATGAACAGATGTCTTACGGGTGTGAAACGACATTGGGGTGAGTCATTAATGAAAAAAAAATTGGGGGGGGGGGGGGGGGGTGAACTAACCCTTTAAAAAAAATTGCATTTCTAGAATGTTCTGCATTATTCCAATGATAATGATGTGATTATAATGTTTGCATAATAATTACAATTGGTGTCCTTTGCTATATCTACTTACATACTGAATTCAGCATGTCTAAGAAATGTGCATCCCCCCATTTAAAACTTTAAAAGACAGTTTTATGATGTGTGACATTTCATTATGCATAACCAAATCCATTAAACCGCACCTTACATAGGCCTACAACTATTTTTGCTGCTTTGTAACCACCATTTGAAATGCAAATCTAAATGGCTTATCGTCAAACAAGCTCTCATACCTCATCCTTTTTCTCCTCTCGAATAATGACATTTTTAAGCACTCTGTTGTTTGCTCACCCCACCCATAAGTCTGTGCATTGCAGTCACGCTGAAATGAGTGGGATGCATTGTACAGGGCCAAGTCAACTGACAAACTTGTGTCCTGTTTTTTATGGACTGCATGGCTGAGGCCCTGCGGGATAAATGACAGCTGGACCAGGGAACAGTAAGGCTGGGAATTCCAGTGGCATCAGCTGAGATGAACAGATGTGCTGGGCTTTGGTTCTAATGAAAGTGTTTTTTCTTCATGATCACTGTTGTCTGTTCTTTCACAACAGTTAAAGCTAATGTGCCTAATTTTTTAAAGACCCCCTGTGGTGAAAATCTTGTTTATATGGCTATGTGGTGTTTTAATATGCTTGAAGACAAGCCATGTGCAAAGTCATAAGTCAACACTATTGATGAGTATTTTCTCCTTAAAACTGCAGTGAACCAAAGACAGGTTTAAAATCAGGGTGCCACGTGTTCCCCAGGTAAGCGACAAACATACACCTGGCCAGACGCGTGATGTAAAAGAAAACATGATTTATCAGACCAGGCCACCTTCTTTCACTGCTCCGTGGTCCAATTCTGATGCTCACGTGCCCAATGTCGACGGGGATCAGCTTGGACAGCCTAACTGATCTGTGGCTATACATCCCCATACACAACAAACTGTGATGCGCTGTGTATTCTGACACCTTTCTATCGGAACCAGCATTAACTTCTTAAGGACCACACATTAAGTGATCGGACCACACTGGCTAGCCTTCGCTCCCAACATGCATCAATGAGCCTTGGCCGCCCATGACCCTGTCATTGTGCCTAATGTATCCCACCCAAACAATCAGTGTTATTCACTTCACCTGTCATGAAGTAAAATGTGTTTCTGGATCAACCTCTTTTGTTGATCCTGGAACAACATTCCTTTCCAAAAACATAGTTCCCGACCCTATACTCATAACTTATCCATAAAATCAGAGGGAAATTATTGGTGAATAAAATGGTGTTGAAGCCCTTAACCCTTGTAAATGTCGATATTAACTATAAACCTATCCCTCAACTCAGATTGGAATGTTGGTCCAGGATCAACGAGGATGCTGATCCAGGAACATGATAATAATAATAATAATAATAATAATAATAATAATAGATTTTATTTATAATGCACTTTTCATTCCGAAGAATCTCAAAGTGCAACAAAGGGGGGGGGGGGGATAACAACAAAAAATGAATAACAAGTAAAAATATAGAATACTACAAACAATCAACCAACACAGAAAACAGAACAGAAACAGAGCTGATGGTGAACAGAAACAGAGCTGATGGTGAACAGAAACAGAGCTGATGGTGGACAGAAACAGAGCTGATGGTGGACAGAAAACAGCTGATGGTGGAAGTCTCTGTTAGCTCCGCAGCACACTGTTAGCTCCGCAGCACACTGTGGTCCACTCCATGTTTCAGTTTTCTCCCAGCGGCAGTGTCCCGATGACATCGCCGAGGCACGACAGCTGAAGACCAGATGATGGGTCTTCTTCATGATGATTCAAACGATGGGGATCGCTGCAGCACCATGCAGGAGGCAGAACATTCCTCCGGGCACTTCTGTGGACACACCGGGGCCGGCGCAGATGTCCAAGCCGCTCCACGGTCGCAATGCAGGACGGAACAGCGGCGCAGCCGAGAAGCGGAACATCCCAACATCATGCCGGACGCCGACGACGAGAGCCCGGATGACGCTAGCCCGGTGCAAACTTCAGCCACCATGCAGCCCAAGCCCAAGGGAGACCACCAGTGAGCACCCGCGGCGAGAAACATCAAATGTCCTCCAAACCAGAAACCAACCGCAGCAATTCAAACGTAAACATTAGAGAAGCGGTTGAAAACGGCGAAACGACGAACAACGACCTCTCAGTGGCTGCCAGCAATCAGGAACAGTCCCAATTGTAGCTCTGACTGTTAGACTAGTCACAAACATAAGGACATAAAATAAAATGTAAATCTAATAATACATTAACATGATTTGTTGTGGGTGGAGAAGCGGCGAACAGACAACGCCAGCGTCCTCTCCCCCACGTTGCCTAGCCAACCAATATGATGTTACATCATGTATGTAACCATGATGTACTTGGTGAAATCACAATCACAGAGCATAAGAGACTTTAAAACATTTACAAATAATACTGACACTAAGCTTTTGAACAGTAGTGTATTTGTAGCTTTTAGTTCTGATTTCTATATCGGCTTTAGGTCCCTCATCCTGTCTGTTATTGGACCCATGATTTCCTAACCAATAGGAAACAGTGTGTTCTCTTCTCTTTCATGCTCTGTTAACAGTCAACATCAAGAGGTCTGCTGCCATGTTGTGCAGTCTACAATTTGGAGCTAAACACACAAACAATTGTGGAGATGGTTATTGATTTCAGGAAGAAGAACGCCCATCTCCTTCCTTTACAAAATACAGCGTTCCACCACCGGCACAGGAATATCACAACAGGATTAGGTTAAATAAGGCCCATTTTGCTTTGAAATATGTATAGTAACAAAGTAAAAAATATTTTAGTCTAAAATACAAAACAGACACGACTTTTAAACAAATTTGTTAATGCACATTGACCTTGCACTTAAAAGATTAAGGCTATTCAAGTGGTTTATGTTAAAATATCATAATTAATATTTATATTATCCATTGTTGATCTTAGATGCAACAAACCCCCAATTATATACATATGTATTAAGACCAAATTTTATAATGTGAAAAAATATTATAAATATGTGTAAAAAATATTATTTCTACATTATATTGTTTCATTAAGGTTTTTACTTACTATATTACTGTATTATTTATTAATATTTTTATTATTTAAGTTAATATTTATTTTTCATTTTAATAACATCATATTATATGTATAACAGATTATATATATATATATATATGTGTGTGTGTGTGTGTGTGTGTGTGTGTGTGTGTGTGTGTGTGTGTGTGTGTGTGTGTGTGTTTGTGTGTTTCTGCAGTAGGAAATGTTTAGAGAATATATATATATATATATATATATATATATATATATATATATATATATTCTCTAAACATTCCTACTGCAGAAACATCTCTTATGACATCAGTCTTAGTAAGTCAACATGCTGTCATACTACAGCTTACAGTACCTTCATCACTAATCAACAACTGAGTCACTAAGGAATGAGGAATGATATCAATGTGGGAGAGAGGAGAGATATTTCCACTCAACACAGAGCCAAAAGCACGATGACTTGATTTGTTCAGTCAACAGTCAACAACATGTAATATTGCAAACAATATGCAAATGTTTGTCTTGAGTTTTGCAAAACCATTATAACATCACTTCTGAATAAAATATTTGCTAGATTTATAGATTTACCGAAATAAACGTGTAACAGCATCTCTTCAAAACAGCCAAGTAACATAATCAGGCATTTTGAAAAGGCACACCGTGCTAATGTTTTTACACACACATCTGGTTCGCTATCTTTGTGGGACTCTCCATAGACATAATGGATTTTATACTGTGAAACTGTATATTCTTTACCTTTACACTAACCCTACTCATCACAGAAATCGTTCTGCATTTTTACATAAAAAAAAAATAATAATTTTATAAGCTTGTTTCCTCATGGGGAACTCAATTTAGGTTCCCACGGTGACACAAGTCCCCATGAGGGGACACACACGCGCGCGCGCGTCTGGTGCACTATCGCCATAGACGTAATGGTTTTTATACTGTATAAACCATATAAGTTATTCTATTCCAGTACACTACCCCTACCCCTAAACCTAGCCATCACGAAACTATCTGTATTTTTACATTTTCAAAAGAACTTATTCTGTATGATTTATAAGCTTTTGTACCCCTAGGGAACTCAATTTAGGTCCCCACAGTGACACACACACACACACACACGTTGGTCTATGTGGTTTACAGGGACTCTCCATAGGCGTAATGGTTTTTATACCGTACAAACCGTATTTTCTATCCCCTTACACTGCCCCTGCCCCTAAACCTACCCATCATAGGAAACATTCTATATTTTTACTTTCTCAAAAAAAAACATCATTTAGTATGTTTTTAAGGCCATTTGAATTATGGGGACATTTGATATGTCCTCATAAACCACATTTATAGTGTAATACCAGTGTAATACCCATGTAGTTATACAAATTTGTGTCCTCATAAACCACATAAACAGGCACACACACACACACACACACACACACACACACACACACACACACACACACACACACAACACGGTGGATCTCTCAGTCAAAATTCTGAGGTAAGAGCGCCATCTAGTAGCCTAGCATTATCAATGCATTATTTATTTATTTCATTTTTCCCCTCAATTATTTATTTTAAAAATGTTTCACATATAATTCTTTGAACATTTCCATAAGAATGTGAAACCATAATAAAAAAAATAACATAAGAAATAATAACAATAACAAAAAAGACAAAAAGTAGCCTACTCAAGTTAAAGATGAGGAGGTTGTTTGTAAATGTCCATACTAGTTCTTGTTGCTTTGCGGTTTGAGAGTCCTTGAAAAGTTTCAAAATAAATCTTCATGTCAGCCTTAAATGGGCGATATTTTTATTTCTTTTTATGTGCCCTGGTGCTTTGCTGATTTATCGTCTTTGTCAGTAAGTACGTGATGTAGGAATGTTTCCCTATATAATGTAAGAATAATTTGGTATAAGGATAAAACGTTGGGAAAAATGGTGTTTGTATTGTATATCCATCGCCAAGTTACATGGAAACAGTTAGGCAATATCACACACGAGGCCTGGTTAATATACTATTGCTAGTGTGATGTTGATTTGAAGTGTGAAGTTCTTGAAATAAGTAATTCATATTGAGCAACTTACGTTTCAGGCTAAATGGGCCACTTAGTTTGGGCGTATGTTTCTTGTTTTCGCCAACTAAAATAGCTCCTTCCAAAGAAGCCAAAAGCATCAAGACTGTCAACGCGTAGATGAAAACCCGGTCTGGAATATTGAATAAAAGCGGAGCCACTCAAAGCGTCTCTTCAAATCCATTCCATGTTTTCTATTTCAAATCAAATTAATCCAAGTGGCGTTTTTTCGATCTTCCAATTGAAGAACGCACAATATTGTTTTTGGTTATAGTAAAGCTAATCTGACTAAAAAGGGGCTATTATCCTTTGAGATGGAATATTTGAGACAACAAAAAACAAAACAAAAAACAATGGCATTTTACAATAGCAGTGCCATAAAATATTACAACATATGAAATCACCACAAAAAGTTTATTGAAGGAGATACAATTCAAACACACAAACACAGATTGCATTTTCAATGGTTCCAAAAAAATACACGTAATTTGACATAAAATACATGATTTACCCATGAAGCTGCTTTCACAAGTCAACATGGTATAGCAATATGAATTTAATTAAATAAAAACTGTGATATTTACCATTGATTCATTATTATATCAAAACACATTTTTATATATTTAGTGTGAGACTGGCACTAAATCATAATACTCTCAAAAATCTCATTCATACAGTCTAGATCTGTTTCCAATGCACAGTAATAATCACAGCACTCCTTGGATATGGTTTTAGCTAACAATTCTGTGGATCTAAACTGGGGGGAGGGGAAAGAATTTATCGTTTTGTACTATATTTTAATCCTATGGAAAAATCCTGCAGAACATGTTTAACATTATGAATACAATTACTGAGATCTTTATCTTGTTCCCGAATTTGTTAATGTAACAAACAGCTTATGTTTTTTTCTCACAAACACTTAAATTTCTCAGAAACATGCAGTTAAAATCACTGTTGGAAAGTCAGGATATTCTGCAAAATTTCTCTGAATAAAATTGACAGCATGTAAAAAATATCTGCCTTAACTGTCAGTTGATTTAAAATAACTAGCACTTGAATTAATAATAAGTGTCTGATTTTAAAGTCAGGTGAAAAAGGTCAATATTTATGTCTTAAACTCTTAAAGCATATAAAAAATAAGATAAATAAAGATACTATATCATTAGAAGAGTTGAAGTGAATAGAAATCTTTGACACGATGAGTGTTTTTCTCTGATTTGTATGTACACACACACAAACAAAAATTTTGTCATCCATCCCTCAAAATAACAGAGAGACCACCTTTTAGATTTGACAAAATGAGAGCACAAATATCGGAGGAGCAGCAAAATAACATACCTGCAGATCCCTTAGGTATAATTGACATTTCAGTAGATATATGTAGATGTGCCATGACACAGCTACGTTCTGTTCATCCATAGTATTTAATGCAACATCCATCTGGAACACATATTTCCCAAACCCCATAAGTGCAAACAAAATCTCCCAGGCTCCGTGTATCTCATGCCATGTAAACTGATAATGGCTGTTTTAAAACATAGAGTGAGACACCACATACTATATACAACCAGAAGATATCTTACACATCGACTGATTCCGGGTTTACAAGACAGACCAGAACTTGACCAGGAGCCAATCTGAAGGTAGGGTTGACCTTTTAATGCTAATCCCAGCGTTGGATCAGGGACACAGTTGTAGTGAACGGTGAGAAGGCATGGTTGTAGGTCAGAGGTGAGGCGGGACCGTCTGTAGGGCGTCCTCGGCAGTGCGGTGGACATTAACGTTCTAAGAAAAGAATAGAAAGTGACAGACTATTATATGGTTGGTTTTTCAAAATCTACCCGTTATCTTGAATCATGTAACGCAAGACTTGTACTGCTAAACTTAAAAAATAAAGCAATATATATATAAATAAGGGGATAAAGGTCATGGGAAAAAAGGCGAGGGTATATCATATTATATTAAACATTTGAAATCAGCTCAGTATCTCCACCTTGACACTGCCCGGTCTAAGTCCACTGACATGAACCACATTGCTGCCCTTTACCACAGTAAAATGGTATCTGCCATGTTCATGTTATCATTTTATGGTAGTTTATTGGAATCAGTGTAGTGCACTTGTGTCAGAATGTGTTCTGTCTTTGTTCTTTAACGACAGACAGAATTGTGAGTGAACGTAAAGAGAGACAGGATATCACTATTTAAATACATTTTATTAGCATCGCAAATAGACATTACAGTAGAGATTTTTCCTCCTCCTCGGTTACCAAATGAGAACAGTTTCACATTATAACATTCCTTAGTTTTTCAAATAATTGAAAGAAATGACTATAAACTGGTTGTAAAATCTAAAATGTCTTTCTTCCAAGAGCACAATAAGGCTCTGCTAACTACAAAACTTCATCATTCTTATATACACAATACACATTCCTGACTAATGACTAATTACTAATAAGACAATGTAAAATTAACCTGTTAAAACCCAAACTAATTTACAAATGTATTAATTTACATATGCACAATAAATAGATTTCACATGCTACTGGAGTGACTGGTGTTCTTTCATAGCAACAGTTACATTCAATTGCAGCAGGAACTGAAAAACTTTAGTGCGTATTTATGATAAAGTGCAGCCTTTTAGTATTAACACGTCAATGAACAGAGGAACACAAACTGAATTCATTCATTTAAAAAAAGTTAATTCAGTGCATCATTATCTCTGAGTTGTAATTCAAACGCCATTTACTGTGCTGTAAAAATGGCCTCTGATTTTAGGAAATGCAGTAGATGCATTTTAGAATGTTCACAATCCTAAAAAAAAAAAGGAAATGGGGAGGGACAATGGTGTGTGAGGAACAAGGAACTGTCATTGATGATCTGGCACTGTTAACAAAGCCTCTTCTGCCTGCCGTGACACATCTACGTTCTGTTTGAAGCAAACACAGGGAATGACGTCACGTTAATAGATGAGGTGAGTGGGTGGCGACGATGTGACAACCACACACATATCAAGAGGAAAACAAGGAGATTTTGCTTATAAATAATAAAAAAACAGCAGTATAAAAAGTATGGAAGCTTGTCTCAGCCACAAAATAAAAAAGGTAATTTATAATCTCACGATTTATACTATTTCCCTCGCAGCTGCGAGTTTATATCTCACAGTTCTGAGGGAAGTCAGAATTGTGAGATAATTCTGAGAAAAAATTTGAGTTATGAAGGTATGAGGTCCGAATTGCAAGATATAAAAAAAACGTCAGAATTGCAGGATATAAACTAGCAAATCCTGAGGAAAAAGTCAGAATTGTGAGATAACCACATAACTATGATTTATGAAATAATTGCGGAAAAAAAGTTAGAACGGTAAGACCAAAATGCAAGAGTTAAACTCAAAATTCTGATTGAAAAAAATGGGAATTTTGAGCTGACTGTGGCAATTGCGAGTTTATATCTCACAATTCTGAGAAAAGTCAGACCTGCGGGATATAAACTTGCAATTGGGGTAAAAAACAAGAGTTCTGAGTTTATATCTTGCAATTCTACCTTTTTTCTTAGAATTGTGAAATATAAACTTGCAATTGCAAGAAAACAATCTGAATGACCTTTTGGATATTTTATTCCGTGGCTAACAAACTGCTACAGTGCAATCTAATGTGTTTCACCCTTG
Source organism: Pseudorasbora parva (assembly GCF_024679245.1). Classification (NCBI taxonomy): domain Eukaryota; kingdom Metazoa; phylum Chordata; class Actinopteri; order Cypriniformes; family Gobionidae; genus Pseudorasbora; species Pseudorasbora parva. The sequence goes on from NC_090193.1 coordinate 32,607,155, forward strand.
GTAAATTCACCAATGAGCTCAAGATCTCATTTATCATGCAACAGCTTAGGATCAGGAGACCATAAACTTAATCACTTTATTATATACAAGAGCTCTCAAGCATGACTACAGACTGACTGCACACTTTCCCTTAAGCCATAATAGATGGGGAAGCTTTTTAACAACCTAAGTGACTGCAGTCTTACCGTTGGTCTGTCCCTGTGTGTATTCACAGCTTCTACTTTCAAACAGACTGACTCCACCTTACAACCTGGAGACACAGGATGATTCACGATCAGCACTTGAAAAGCATTATTTAAAGCAGCACTAGGTAACCTTTCAGCCTTCATAATATATTTTCAAGACTCCTGTGATGATACATCGACTTACAATAGGTTGAAAGACACGTCTGCCATAGCCTGACGGGGTCTGTATCATTTTTAATCGTACTTTTAAACTTCGGGTTTCGGGTAGTAACCCGAGAACAAAATGAACTACAAAATTCGACAGCTTTACGTTATATACGTCACTTCCACTTCCACCACCCCCACTTCCTTACATTCAGATGTGCGACTGCGAGCCCAACTATCGTTTGTTTGTCGGATGTTATACTCATGTCCGAAGCAGCACAGAAAAATAAAAAAGTAAAGGTTTTGTTGGAGGAAAGCAATAAGAGGAAAGGAAAAAGTGATCAGATTAAAGGCAGGACGAGGACCAACATTGGGCCAGCGTTTGCTCGTTGGCGTGAGCTGAAGGAGGCGTGCCCGACCGATACTGACTCGGCTGTCATGCTTGCTATGGTTATTACCTACCACTCAAACATTGAGTTGAAGTATCATAGATTCTGTAAAACGGTAACTAACAGACTAGGCTACTGTAATGACGCTGGCTTGTAAACGGGAGCATCGCGATCATTTGGCATTTGAAAAAAATAAAACCCATGAAATTATATTCATATGACATGCTGAAACATATGCCACTGTACCTGGGATGAAGACATTTCACAAACGACGCAAGCAGAACTCCTGCATGTGGAACAGTGTTCAGGGTAACTGTTAGTGATGCGCGGGTCAGCTTTTTTTCCAACCCATGGGTCCCGCTTTTATGAAATTATTTGGCCCACCCCACATCTGCGACCATTAAATAGACATACGGGGTCCGTGGGTTACGAGACGACCCGCTAATCACTAATTCAGGGCTATCATGGTGGTCATGTTAACAAATGCACGCGCGCATCCCTTGATGTAGGATGACAGAGTTTACGACAGTAGTAGAGGACAATATTCTTTCCCAAATGTAGGGGGACCCCGAGGGCAAAAGTTACCTAGTGCTTATTTAAAGTATAATGTCCAGGCTAGAGAAAGGTTTACTGTCTTACCATAGGCCACTGGTGTTAACTTCAATACTGTGTGTAGAGGGCATTTCAGATAAGGCAGTTCCTCTGCAGGAGATGGAAACAAAGCAAACAGGTAGACTTTAGATACTTCTACTCATCACACCAGTGCAACTCTGTGCAAGTGAACTGGGATTAAGTGTGTCTCTTCATGGTGGTCATCACCTGCAGTCTTGTCCAGAAAGTAGGCCAGCAGGCATCTCATGACGGCTTGATGACAGATGACCAGGACGTTTTCCTGCCGCTCTAACTCCATGATCACAGGTTCCAGGCGCTGGACCAAGTCTTCATAGGACTGTGAGGAGAGAGCTGGATTAGAAACCTAGTTCTACATGATCAAACACGTGTAACACATATGGCTGGATAAAATTGGGAGTCGAAGTGAATCCTCAAGCGGTGACAGAAGAGTCTTGTGGTGTGACGTTATACTCAAAACTGTATTAACTTACATTAATTAAAATATTACATTGAGTATTTCTACTGTTAAAAGTCCATGTCACACAAGCAGAACTCTTAACGCAAGCTAAAAAAAAAAGCAATTAAAAATGGTGAAACATTATATATATATTATAAATAATACTAAACACTAAATAACACCGATATATTTAAAAAAAAAAAAAATTTTAAAGAAAAATTTAATTGAATCTTTTTTTAAATACAAATGAAAAATCAGATGTTATTTTTTCATTTAAACAATGATATCAATTCTTCAAAACCTAAGATCAATCTTTACATTTTTTAATGGATGTCAGATGATTTTTACTAAACGCTCATCATTAAATACATGAAAACGAATTATATTAAACTGTTTGAGAGACCTGTCATCAAACATAAATGCTTTGGTGATGCGCATTCAGAGAGTTCCCTATAGTTCAAATCTTTCGTTCACGGAAACTGTTCTCATATCTAACAACAATTGACATGCAACTTATGAAATATTTCAAACTCAATTGATGTTGAATGATGAGCATTCACATTACACACACCCTTATTAACCTTACAGCACTGAAATAAATACACACATAAACATGTGAAGAGGACCTTGCCCCCAGTCTTTATCTAATATGGTGAGAACAGTGTGGTGCTTTAATGCTCTCTGAGTAAACAGGTTTGAGATATTGATCTAAATGAGAACTGCTTGCTCTAAAGAATAAAAGCTCACAACCTGGCAGATGAGAGGAGCAAATGGAAGAGTACATGTGCGGCCTCAGGGTAATTGTGTGCGATGTGCTCAATCAAAGCAATAACAGCTCAAAAAACATAAAATAACATAAATTAGGCACCTTGGGAACAACCTCAATACAACCTAAAAAACAGGCTTGTTTACTCCATTTGGAAGTATTTGGCCATGAGTAATAGAGAGCCTAGCAACCACCAACATTTATTTGGTGAGTGTTGGTAATGTGCCAAAGTGTAAGAAAAAGATCTTTGTCGCCAAAGGGACATAAACAGGGTATATGCAGGAGTCCTGAAGTTAATTTCAATACCTTTTTAAGACTTTTTAAAGACCTTCTCAAAATATTTTAAGACCTCATCGCACTTCAAGTTCTAATCGGCAACAAACCTTTAATAAACAGTTGTAGTCGAATGTAGACTTAAAATCTCTATCGTAGGCCAATTTTGTATCGTTTATATTGCATATCTGTTTTACAACGTATGGAGGGCGACACATCACCTAACTGCGCATTTCGCAAAATACATGACGTCACCCGTAGACAGCGCTCGCCAGGGATGGAAATTAACTTTTTTCAAAGTCTACCACTCAATGTTTTTACCAGCCACTTTTTTGTTTTTAACAAATTAATACTACAAGCTCTACAATACTTGGGCAGTTTATTTAATCTCAAGTCTCAATGAAATACTGACATTTTCACGATGATTTGTGGTCTTTTATGGCTTCCAGTTTTATGGTTTTTAGTCCCAAGAATGAAACTATTCGTTCTGGCATCTTTGAAGCGTGTTGACAACATACTGAGCATTGTCAGTAGGGATTGGGAAGCACCGAAATTAAAATTATTGGCCGAAACAAAAAAAGAACAAACAAAAGCCGAAAACCGAAAAATAAAATTCAAACTAAAATGTTTAACTCGACCTCACTCATGTGTACATTAAATAATAATGTACAGGTCTACTGGCCTGCAGAAAGGTACAGAAATTTAATAAAGTAATCAAATGTAAAATAACTGCATATTTAACTGTTTAAATGAAAGATTAATCCTTATTAAACTTACAAAAGCTATTCAATCAAGAGCATTGTTTAATGTCAAACTAAATATAAGGACATCACTCAGGCAGCAGTAAAGGCTACTGCACCTTTAAGACCTGAGGCAGGGATATGCTCGTCTTTCTCGACTGTGCATACTATACAGTTCACTTAAGGCATATTCAGACTATGTCTGCTAGGATACTCATCAAGATGGACATGTTGACATACTTCTTGTGTGAGTTTGTCCGTTTAAGCGCAAGATTTGAAAGAAAACTCAATATTTGCGCGCTGTGAGACTCGCGCGCGCTCTCGGATGATGCACAGCGTCAGATCTTCTCTCAGCGCGCGCGAGTCTCACAGCGCGTCTTCACGCGAGTGATGACGGAGAAAACGACTGGTTATATGCGCACATACGGCAGCACTCGCACGCATTGAACAAAGTTTACAAAGAGGTGAAACAGCTCGGTAGGTGAAGCGAGTTTACCCGCGCCACAACTCTAAATCAGCCGCATTTGGCTGGTGGCAGGGCTAATTTCCATCCGTGGCGCGCGCGCTCCGAGCCGATCTCAGACTGAGCGCCCCGTTGTTTTTTAATATTTATGGGGATGAAAAGAAATATATTCATAAATACTTTATGGAGTCAAACTCTTTTGACAAAGCTTGAACAAAATACTTTCAAAATTTAAGACTTTATAAAGCCGTGATAAGACTTTTTAATACTTTATAAGGGTCTTAATTTTCCCAAAATTGATTTATCACCTTTTAAGACTTTTCAAGACCCCGCGGATACCCTGATAAAAGAGCAATACAAACACTGAATGCTAAAATATAAAAAGCTAAAATCACGCTATTATTTATATGGCAATCAACCCCCTGTGATTTAAATGAAAATGATTTAATGTAAACTGACCTCTCCTTTGGGATAGCGATACCGATATTTGTCCTGATCCCGTAATGCAAACTCCAGAGGAAACTTCAGCTGGATCTCCTCATACATGAGCTCCTCGCAAACGCCCTAAACACAGACAAAAAAACACACGCAGAGTGAACAGAGTAAATTAAAGAACTAGCGCTGATGAATGCCAATTATGTTGTCGACTCGCGTTGGAGCAAAAAAGCTGCGCTTGAACACACACCGTAGGGGCTACAGCCGAGTGTCAGCTAGCACTCGCATTCTGAGCCTGAGTAAAAGAAGTAGATATCTGTCTATTTCCGCAGATATATTGGTCGATATCCATCATTCAAAAATGGAAAACCAACACTGCGAGCTGCAGATACACAAACCAAACAAAGCAGCATGTTTACCGTTTTGAATATCAATCTTGCTGATCACTCTCTTTATTTCCGCTCGGCTCATGTCATTATTAAAATATTCGCTCAGGCACATTCGTTAAGATGACATAAAATTAGAACAGCCTTCTATCTGTACCATTTTGACTTCTTTTTCACCAAACTGAACAGCCAATAAGAGTTCTCTCTCACAGACGGATCGATACTGATTTTACATGCTGAATCAACCCCCCCTAAAAACCTGGCGCCATCTGACTAGATCCAACGGTCCAAGTTGGTCGACGGTCAAAAACAGTTCGACATTGCCCGACATCTAATTGTCGGCTGGGTGTGTCCCTGGCTTAAAAAAATGGCCCCTTATTTTTGGGATATTGTGTTAACAAGATACTTACTGCATCTATCTCATTAAGAGCTTTCCACTGTTCGTATGGTACACCCACAGCTTCTGCTGTCTGTATGGTCCTCTTCATCTGACTCGTCCACACCTTCAAATCACAGATATTCTGTGACTGGATAAACTGGCCCAAAGCATCAGCAAACTAAGAGGGAATGTGAAGAAACAGGTTTTAATTGCTAACTAACCCAGAAGCACAGAAACAGTCATTGGTAACAATTCGAGTTGAGAAAATCTCCAACATCTACTAATAATACCTGATTAAAACCAAAAGTTGTCATTAGTTAATAAACTTGAAATAACAATGAACAGTTTTATTTATAATAATTAATGTAAATAAAGATTAATAATAAATACTGTAAAAAATGTTTTGCTCATTGTTAAATAATATTAGTTAATGCATTAACTAAATGAACAAATGGAGTGTGTTACCCAGTAATTCTTTGACAAGATTTCAGATGTCTGATTTTTAAAAAGCAGCTTTACAATGATAAACAGGAAAATAATAATTAAATAATGCAAATACAGTTCAATTCAGCTGTAAAGCAGCTCTAAAAAGAAAAGATTGTTGTGTTTTGTCTAAATAAATAGAAAAGAGAAAAGAAACTCAATCATTTGAACTGCTACAAGTGTTGAATTTCTAATTCACACTGTCGTTTTTTGGATCCAGTCCATTTAAATATTAAAATAATGTCTAATACTTAATACCTACACTACTGTTTGAAACTTTTAGGTCAGTAATTTTTTTTTTGAAAGAAGTCTCTTATGCTTACCAAGGCTGCATTGATTTGATAAATGACAGTAAAAACTGTACTAATGTGAAATATTATTAGAATTTTAAAAATAGCAGTTTTCTATTATAATATATTTTAAAATGTAATTTATTCCTGTGATGGAAAGCTGAACATGATCCTTCAGAAATTATTCTAATATGCTGATTTGCTGCTCAAGAAACATTTTGAAAACACTTGTGGTGCTTAATATTTTTGTGGCAACCATGATATATTTTTCTTAATTTTTATCTTACTCTTTGATGAATAAAACATAAAAAGCATATATAAAACAGCATTTATCAGACATTATAAAAGCCTTTACTATCACCTAATCAATGTAATGTATTCTTGCTGAATCAAAGTATTAACTTCTTTCAAGTAAAGCACATTTGAATAGTATATTTCTGTCCTGATTTCAACACTTTCACATGGCATTTCAAGACCGTCAAGCCTCAAGCTATTTTTCTGCTTGTTAGTAATGCTAAAAACGTTGACCCTGTGTAAATAGGCCTTTATAGCTTACCTGCTTTCCCCTTGGTGAAAGGCCTGAATCTCCTCCGATACGACCTTTGACATTCAGATCACTCTCTCCATGTCGACACAAGTAGATGGAACGGGGTGTGATGTGGATGTTCATGAGGTAGTAAACTATTCGGCTCTGTATGTGGTCCTGGACCCGATTCACCAGGTACCGTCTTCCCACATCAATGATCTTTATGAACGAAAGGTCCCTGAACACACCAAAACAGTAAATTCATGGATTCAAGATAGATAGGATTCATTTCAACAGCACCAAAATGCATTTACCTGTCCAATTCCTCATCCAGTGGTTGATAGGAGTTTTCATAACATTTTATCCTCTTCATAAAGTCTGCCACAGCTTCTTCTGTGTTACAGTGCGTGTAGTCTGGACTGCCCAACTTCACTTGCTGAAAACAAACACCACAAATTTAGCCCAAAAACAAAGGTGAGAAAGATATTGAAAATATTCTGCATTTCTGAGACTTACCACAATGTTCTCTGCAATAACATCAGGGTCTTCACACACAGATTCTACAAAGAAAACCTGAGGAATGAGAAAACAGTGTTTTAAAAAAGCAGCTGAAGTGAGAAACACATGACACAAACATTGTAGATGAAGTATCCCATTTCCAGCACCTTGAAACCATTCTGCTCTGCAAATCTGATGATTGTTTCCCTCCTTTCTCTTGTTGTGTTTGTGGCATCAAAAACCTGAAGATCGTAAAGCGAAAATGGTAAATGCACAAAACTAAAAACAAAGAAATGAAGATTGACATGGCCTGAGGTTAAACTGGAGCTAAACAGAAACAATAGTTGTGTCCCAAATGATGCAGTATACACTATGTACTCAACTGTGTAGTTTATATAGTTTCTACGCATATACTTTTTATTTTGTCATTCAACATCGGAGTCTAATAGATCCTCATTCCACACTAAATCTTTCCGGTTAAAGTGGTGTCTAATGCTATTTCATGCATTCTGACTCATTTATACTGTTAAAGATTCTCATGCTAAACGTGTCACAAAATTCCAAAAAACTTGGATTTCTTGTATGGGCACATCTCCCGGATGAGCATGTGCACATCAATCTGAGCGAGAGCAGGAGCACGTCCATCAACGAGCTTTGGTCAGGTTATTGAAGCCGCCAGCAACGGTGTCATTTTGTTTTTAGACCACGAAAATCACTAAAGAAGTGAGTTTTTGGTTGTGTGGGAAAAATAACCTTGTTCAGCTTTTCAAATAACCCAGCGTTAAGGAAACAGTGGATGCAGTTTGTTTTTCCAGGGCAGAGTTTTGCGTTGAGTGAAACCCTAAATGTCTGTGTTTTGATGGCAATCAGCGCGCAAGTGCACATAATGTAAACAACACAAGCGTATAGTTAATCGAAAGTTATCGAGGGATAATGCCATGATGTGTTGTGTGTGTGTCATAGGTGTGTGTACAAACACTACTCTGAAATCTTCAGCGTGAACACTACTTACACTATTTTACACAATAAAATGGCACAGAGGTGTGCAAATTGGTATGCTCCTAGTATACTAGGCAAATGGACTCATGCCATTTGAAAGTGGGGTTTTCATTTCAAAACCCTTGCCGCCCACACTAATTTAATATAAAATTTTCATCTACACGGAAACATCGGAACACACTTAAATGATCTTGCAGCTCACTGAGATGATACCAAAGGCCAGACAAAGTTCTCACGCTATTCTTCTGCCACAATGACTTTATTAGCAAAATATCTGAGCACTTACTGGTGCATTCAGGTCACACTCAATTGCCATTCCATGTATGTTCTGAAACGCAATGGCCCTCACATTTGACGAAGGATAATAACTGCAAGTACATTTTCTGTCATCTTTGCAGAAATGTAATATGGAGACTGTACCAAATAACATGTATCCTAGCAACACTGTGAAAGTGACACATAGCAGGCGCATACCGGGACATGACAAAACACGCGTCATCGTTTTGAATCAGTGTTTTCAAAGTTAACAATTTGGGAAAGCATCTTCAAACAGCTCAATTTTTTACAGTATAAAACCGTTGTTGCCATCTTAAGGCCCATTCAAACCAAGGACAACTTTCATGAAAACCAAAAAGATATAGTTCTCAAAATCATTCTAAATATAAAATAGCCGAGTCCACAACATATAACACAATTGACAGACCAAAAAAAAACAGTGCATGCTTAGAATAAACAGAGCGATATTGTCCGCTGGTGTGGATGCCAATATAGTTTGCGTTATCGTTCTTGGTGTGGATGAGGCCTAAACCTAGAGAAATGCGTGTTCAAATGTATCCAGATTACTGTTAATGCATCCTAGATAACTTATACTTGAGCACCATTCAATGTGTTCAAGTGATGTTTTTCCTTACCGCCACGTGGCCGCCTTCATCTGTGAGGAACTGCCGTACGTCATTGAGAGCTGCCAGTGCACATTGCCTAAAAGAAACAAGAAATCACATGAGCTTCTAAATATTCTTAGCATTATTTCACATTTTGAATGGTCACCATTGATGAAATCAATATCTTACTTTCTGATTTTAAGTCCCTCTTCATTATCTGGCCTAAAGAACTCAAAGGATTTGTAGATCTTCACACATTCCCGTCTGTACTGCCCAACGTTAAACTCTGCGTAAGTAAAAACCAAGACCAATTCCAGGATCAGAAAAGCCATCATTTCAACAGCTGTCACAAATCATAATTTTCTACGAGATTAACTCTGCATGTGCTTTGCACCTTTTGTCGGGACATCAATCCAGTTGAGGTAGCGTGTCAGTTTCTTGGAGATGTAGGTCTTTCCTCTGGCTGGTAGACCCACGGTTACTATAAGTGTGGGGCAGTTGGTCATGCATACTGGAAAAAGAAAAAAAGCAGCTCATAAACACTGATATGTTCGGCAATAATATTGTCCACATATACAACAGTTGAACGGTCCTTCATCACACCATTATGGTGTAAAGAACAGAAATGTTTTAATCTATGTGCTGATTAGGTGACCTTTTTATTGCTTTAATAAAATTAGTGAGTTGTCATTGTGGAGCATAAGTCATTTCGATTTCTCCACATCAATAACATCATTATTGCATAATATTATATTGATGTCCACATAGTCTTGTAATCTAAAATGGGCGAAAAATAATATGTTGTTCTTTGTCTGTTACATTTTAAATGATCGTTTTTGAGAGCTGAAACTTTTTTAACAAGAACAAAAGTAATCAATATTTTATTAACTGATGATGTAACATTTTAATTATAGAAACTTTTAGGATTTTTTTAATTCCCTCGTATTTCCAGGTTTGAATGCTGAATGTGTAAAAAAATTATAGCACTGTAATTTTTTTAGTTCTTGTTGTTGTTGTTATTATTATTACTACTACTTGTATTATTGTATATTAATAGTGTATTTGAAAATGCGTTTACTAGTAAACTACAGAGTATTATGTAACGATTTATAATCATTCATTACAATAACATATGTAATCTTATTAAAGCGTATTTAATGTTTAATTTAAAAAATGCAATCAAACTAAAAGCCTCTAGATTTGTTTCAGACAATGTTAAATTGTATCACCATAGAAGTATTGCATCAGAAAGCCCCTTTAAACCTCATCCGACTCCAGCATCAGTGTCCGGCTCTCATCCTTTCATCCATACTTACCCTTTCTTTGACTAATGTGTCTATCTGGAAGACCGTTTTTGGAGGATGGCACCCAAATTTTCTTTAAAGGGTTCTGTGTGAGCTCTCGGGTCAGACTATTACCGCATTGCTCCGTGTTGTTCTCTAATACACTCATTATATTCGTCGTCTCAACACACGATCGTCCATTACCGTCAATGCGCACTAAAGACAGCGGGGAAGAATGTCATGAGAGTGGTAAAGAACGGCCCTACCGTAACGGCACGAAAAGATACGCACCTACTACAATTTACCGTAGTGCCATGTTTATATTTACATAGAGATTTAACTTAGGACTGATACAATGTTTCCTAAAATAGGTGGTTACTACTTAGCTTAGCTACTAGTATGTAATCTAAATATTTATATTTATATCCTATTTTCAACTCAACTGTTAGTAAAGTTATTTTATGTCATCATAATTCTGTACAGACCAGTGTTGAATAGACACCGTGGTCACGTGGTATCTGTTACTTTTCTCTGCGCTGTCGTGAATGGAGCAGTCACCATCAGGAACAGTTTGTGGTTACTGCAGCGTGTTAACCCTTTGTTTGGCCATTTTAAATGAGCCTATTATCAATTTTAGTTAACAAATTTCTCCAGTAAGACAAAAAAAGCCCATGAGATACAGTTCTAATAGCAACATTTGCATTATACATTTTATTTTTGAAGCCTGTAAAGCCTGAAATAAAAAACTCATGCCATCTCATTATATGAGGCACTATTTACACTGTGTCAACTTAGTATGACACAATAGAAGAAATTGTACCATAAAGTTGTTATTTTGTATGTTTATTGCGCACGAAAAGTACCCAAGTACTCGTCGCTTCATAAAATTAAGGGGTTAGTTCACTCAAAAATGAAAGTGATGTCATTAATGACTAACCCTAATGTTGTTCCACACCCGTAGAGCGTATCCAAGTGTATGCACTTTCAGCAGTTTGCAGTTTTTCATGCGATCCAAATCACTGATCGATTCATTGATTCACAACCGTTTGAATCTTTATTTGAACAAAAACAAGGAAGCGAAGACAATGCTGAATAAAGTTGTAGTTTTTGTTATTTTTGGACCAAAATGTATTTTTGATGCTTCACAAAATTCTAATGAACTAACTGATGTCACATATGGACTACTTTGATGATGTTTTTATTCCCTTTCTGGACATGGACAGTAAAGTGTGCATACACTTGGATACGCTCTTGGACTAAATATAAAATATCTTAAACTCTGTTCTGAAGATGAACGGAGGTCTTACGGGTGTGGAACGACATTAGGGTGAGTCATTAATGACATACATTTCATTTTTGGGTGAACTAACCCTTTAAGATTGAACCACTGGACCATTTTAAGGATGTCTTTACTACCTTTATGGGCCTTGAAAGTGTTAGTTAAACTGCTGTTTATGGAGGGGTCAGAGAGCTTAGCATTTCATCAAAAATATCTTCATTTGTGTTCTGAAATAAACAAAGTATTACAGGTTTAGAACGACATAAGGGTGAGTAATTAATGACAGAATTTTCCTTTTTTAGGTGAACTAAACCCTTGAAATGGATCAGTTTATTGAATTTAAGTTGTCGCTTGATATCTCCTGACAGTATTCGCAAGATGATATTTAAATGCTAAGTTTTATGTTCAAAGCTCTGTAGTTTATCTTCTGGGAGGCAAAACATATTGCAATCCAAAGATTTAGAGATGAACATAAACATTAACATTCCTCGGCGTTGTATCTTTCATACAGTCCATTTGATGATTTTTCTTTTTAAAAAAATATGTATGGATGACGTAAACCTAAGCAGCTTCAGTCCAGTGAATTTTCATCTTGTAAAAATAACTTATAGTTATTCATATTTAAAGGTGCACTATGTAGTATTTTTGCAGTAAAATATCCAAAAACCACTAGGCCGGTGTTATATATTTTGTTTAGTTGAGTACCTACAATATCCCAGATGTTTCCAACTATTTGTAAATTGTGAGAAAATTGCTATTTTAACTAAGGACAGGGACGTTTCAGCATAGCGTCTGAGGAAGTCGCCTGTCAATTGCGTCATATCTGCGTTACCCTCGGTTTCGGCTTTTATTTGGCAGGAGCGCTTTACTCTTAGCAGTGTGAACAAGTGAACGCACGGAGTAACGTCATAACATCATTTAAACACACTTAAATGTATCTAATATGATAAACAGAGCTGCATTACCTCAAAATCATAACTGGAAGAGCGGATCAGTGCAGGCGCCCGTCGAATGTGTCCCGTCCCGTCATAATAAAAGTCCCGGTTTTCGCGAGGCGGGTTTTTGTTTAACAATCGCTCCAGCAGCTGTGCTAAGGTCCATAACACTCGGTCCTGCTCTGCTTTAGACTACAGTAACGTTAATAATCGCATACATCAACATGATTTCTGCCCGAGTCCTATTTTCCACCGGCTGTCCTGTGAAGACCACATGTCCCAAGATGCTGCGCTCACACTTTGCGTCATCAAACTACGCATTTGTTTTGAATAGGCGCCCTCCAGTGGATGGAAAGTTGCATAGTGCACCTTTAATGTTGACTAATAATTAACGATTTCACAAAAAATATATATTTTTACAAGGCTTTTTACTTGCTTAAAAAAATATAAACTATTAAAATTAGATGTACAATAGACATCCATTGTAAAACATATTTTAGTTTTTTTTAGCGCCCCCATGTGGTACTGAACATTTGTATTATTTGAATGGACTTTTTTCCATTTTTGACTGTTTTTTTGTTCACTTTGAAACTATTTCCAAATGTAATATAGATGTTTCAGACTTTCCTAAAGTAAATTAAATGCACAAGCAAAACATTCAAATAGTACTGGTTTACACTAATCATGGGCAACGTCAACGGCCTTTGCAGGGTGGTAGCAAGATATTCCTTGGATAGTCTGATTTTATCAGATGTGCTACTGATCCATCTCGTAATACCTGTTGTCTCAGTGACTTTAGGATATAAAGAGTGTGCTTGTAATAAACAGTATTGCATTAAATACAAAAAAAATGTAAATTAGGTCAAAGTTCACCTTCAATTTTAGCAGTATTAAAGACCATAGACACAGCTTAAACCTAAAACATCAAATCACTGCACTCCAAAAACTGCAGCCAATTACAAAAATATAAATTTTAAGGGGGAAAAAAATATCAGAACCTTCTTTTTCTTACATTTTGTAAGTAAATGTTAAACCAAAGACATTATACTACACACAAATTATCCACTAGATGGCAAGAAAGAGACATGTTCATGGCTACGCACTCTATGGATTGTGGGTAGGGGATTTGACTTGAGCCGTGAGCACAGCTTGATAATAAGAGTGATTTATGAGAAATCACATGTATTTATATCAGTGCACAGTGTCTTGGCTCTGACATGGGTTAACAGATCATCTAAGGTAGAAAAACAATGAGGCTACTCGATGTTAGATGGCTTTTTTTTTTCAGTAAACACATCAGGACAATGCCATATTTGAAAAATATTATACTAAACAACATGCATATATTAGTAACAGCCATTTGGGAGGGAACAAGACTTGCAACAGATCCTTCAACTGAGACTAAGCTGCTCTGTATACGGAACTAGTAAACCACAAAACCTCTACAATCATACATTCACTCTCAATTCTAGATTTTTTTGTACAATAGAGTCTGTTGTCAAACTATGATTCATATTTTGCAAATCAGCAAATCAGACCGATAAATCAGCATTCAGATTTCCAGGAAAAACTGGTGTGGCTAAACAAGTAAAAGTGGGTGTGGAATATGTTGAATACTAAAAACAACAAATCATGATCTCCCAAACACATCTTATATTGTCTCGTACTGATAGACATCATATACTGTCATAGCTCTGAATCTCTCATTTGCGATTCCATTTGCTTTAGTTCTTATGTCATTCCCATCGCAATGGATTCAGCAATAGCCTACTTCATGGACACCTAAGGGATACAACCCTACAACCATTTAATTACCAGCCCAAATTGTTATACTTACTGCTTAGTCTACCAACGTCCTTATTTTCCTGTCATCTGAACAAATCTGGAAGAAATGCAACAGCAGCTGTGTTCATTATAATAGTTCCCATTTGCTGATAACCTCATTTTAGAATCCTGCTGATTTCTGTCTTCTCTCTAGGTCATAGTATTCTATTCTTACAACCGGACAAGCTGCAGTTTACCTCCATGTCAGTGAACTAACAAACATGGCCATGATTTGACCTCAACTCCTCTACACTCCTGCACAGCATGAATGGCATGCCCAACACAAACACTACTGAGAATTTACACAAAATTATTCACGACCTAAATTAAATCGATCTTAGGCGTGCAGAAAACCTCACTCCATTGCAATGCATGCAGCACATGACCTAAACGCTGTGCTTATCTTCATTCATTCAATGCATTACACTGAACACAGCGACAGTTTATTTTTAGACCCCATGCATGGTTTACAGCAATGTATAGCCATAGACTAAGTGAGTATATTATTAACAGGCCATATATATATAAAGCCTCAAATAAACATCTTGTGGACTGTTGAGTCCAATGCACACGCGCCTACGTGACAGAGTCTTGTTTACTTCTTCCTCGTCGCGTACACAATACCAGCTGCTTCCGCTAGAACAGCCATAACCTCATGTTCCTTACCCCTTTTATCCAGATTCTGCGTGTTTTTGGACCGGCTGGCACCCCTCATTGTCCGCGTTTTGTGTGTTAGTGCTTTATTTTGATGCTCGAGCCTTGAGGTATAAAGGAGAAGTATGTGAAAACACGAGCGCGCACGCCCACTGATTGACAGGTAGCGCGGCCAATCGCTGCGAGGCAGAGGCGAGCGGACACACCCACCCTTCATTAGAAAAAATCAGGGGAAAGTTTGTGTTGATACTGTTGCGCAGTGTTATGCAATGTTTTATGTGACACGGGAATGTGAAAATTAATGCAACCTATTGTTTGTTTTCATGTGTAAACAAAAGGATGGAATTTTGAACATGCCCAAAACTATTTAATCTTAGCTATATATTAAAAAATAAAAATAAACGGAATAAGAATAGGCCTACATATAGTTTACTAGCCTATATATAAATTCTACTATACATATATAATGTTATATGAAAGTATAAGAATAATATTCGGATACTAGACTAGCCTACTAATAGGCTAATAATAGGCTATATATATATTTGGGGGGGGGGGGGGGGCGGGGGCTGGGAATTACACCATTTAAATGTGGAGAATCAATTCAAATCTAGTTACGAAAGGCCTACATTTGCCCGCCAACGCAGGTGAGGTGTTTTAATTACTCGCAGTCTCTCAGGAGTCTCGGCTATATTAGGAACATCTTGACCTGCTGGACGCTGCAGTGATTCTGCATTCAAAAACTTTTTTTTATCCTGTATACAGTTGGAACATGTCAGTCACGTCGCAACATGTACCGTAACGCCACCGGAAAAACAGAGCTGTGGACACAGGCCAAGTCGAGATACAGGTCACACAGGTCCGTTCTTGGTGATAACTATTTGCATGGCATAAAGAGCCTGAAATGGTTTGAACATAATGTTCATTCGGTATGAGTCAATGTTTTTGTTGCTAGTTTAATTTGGTAAACTGTAAAAAATAAATAAATAAAAAATGTGCAAAAGTGTGACACTAGTCACTCCCGTGTTCCGACTGGAACAAAGCAGGGCATGAAATTGTGATGAGGCATGAAATTAAGAAGGGTCCCTGGAACAGGATGTAAATGTGATCTGGTGCACGCAAACACACACATACACACACCTTGTGATCTTTACATCAGAAAGTGTACTATTTTTATATCTACAATGACAGCACACATTGTTAAAAAAGTGTTTGCTTGCTGGGGACGGTATAACATGAAAAACAAGACAGGGAAGGCTGAAAATAAATCTACAACTTGTGACAGAAGAACCTGACCTTTACGTGCCTGTCGGGAACATTCTTTATAAAGGCCATAGTGATTAGTGACCCCGCTTCACAAGTCTTACCCCTATTTCTAGCTCTCTGACAGGACAGTCATGCTCTTGAGCTCTGCTTTGTTCTGTGTCAAATACAGTAAATTCCATAATAGGCCTATAAAAAATGAAACTTAAATAACTTAACTCACACATTGATCTGAATATCACATTGTTAATTGGTGTTTCCCCGCAAAACAAAGAGATTGAATTTATGGGTAATAAAAGTTTATTGGTAAGTTGTATTTACACAAATGTAGGTTTTTAAAGTTGCGACAATGAAAATTATGACCAACTTCTTAATATTGTATTGTTCCCCCCTTTGCTGCCAAAACAGCCATGACCCATCATGGAATGGACTCCACTAGATACCTGAAGGTGCGCTGTGGTATCTGGCACCAAGATGTTAGTAGTAGATTCTTTAAGTCCTGTAAGTTGGATCTAGAGAATTTGGAGGCCAAGCCAAGACCTCATTGGTGTGCTCCTCAAACCATCACTGAACAATTTTTGCTTTATGGCAAGGCGCTTTATTCTGCTGATTTACGATTTCCATGAAAAGATCTGGATACAATACATGGTCTGCAACAATGCTTAGTTAGGTGGTTCATGTCAAAGTAAAATCCACATGGATGGCAGGACCCCAGGTGTGACCCAAAGCATCACCCTGCAGGCTTGCCTTCTTCCCATAGTCACTTCAGTCTGATATTCATCAATTCTGGTCCAATGTAAGCACAAGGATCTGGCTCGAAGGACCAATTTGTTAGTGCATCCTGGTGCCATGTGTTCCCTAAGTAAGTGACACACACAAACTTGGCATTCCATGTGATATAAAAGAAAACAGGATTCATCAGATAAGGCCACTTTTTTCCCTTTCTTTGTTGTCCAGTTCTGATGCTCATGTGTCCACTGTTGGCGTTTTCGCTGGTGGACAGGGGTCAGCATGGGCAACCTGACTGGTCCGCAGCTATGTAGCCCCATACCCAAACAAACTGTGATGCACTGTGTATTCTGACACCTTTCTATCAGAACCAGTGTATGTTGTTGTTTCTGTTTTCTGTTTGATCGGACCACATGGGCCAGCCTTCGCTCCTCAAGTGCATCAGTGAGTCTTGGCCGCCCATGACCCTGTCGCCGGTTAACCACTGTCCTAGGCGATTAAGACTAGGCTATTTCCTAGGCAGATATTGAGCACAGGCAAAGCACTGCTACTTGGGCGCAAAGATATCACGGCTCTCATCCGCACGTCCTCTGGCTGTTGAAAGATCGCAATGTGTTGCGTGATATCTTCTTGTACTTGTTGTGAATACAGGCCACAAGAAGTAATTAGTTTTACTTGTTGGTTTTTTGTTGTTGTTGATCACTTTTACTTTGGACATGCTAGCTGGCAACATAGGATTCCATTCATTATGCTAAGCTAAGCTAGCGGCACCCCTGCCAAACTAAAACAATTCATGCACTGAGACAAAAATGCATTTGCTCACATACCGGCATCTAATGAATAAGACCCATTTCTAAAAACAGTGGAGTGTTCCTTTAACATCACTGTATGTTGCAAAAAAACATTTTGTCACAATTGTTCATGATTGTGATTGAGGTAACTTGCTCTTGCATGCCGATTATTCAAAGGCACTTGTTCCTCAAAGATCAGGTGAGCATTTGTCTCAGAGCAGCGCTGGCAGAAACTAGGGGAAAGGTCAGTGTTAAGTGTTCGTCTAAATATGTTCTCTACAAAGTGACCCGCTATCAGCCAGACTAATGCTGGCTTTGCACCAAAACGCTGTGTGATATGTGCTATTTATAAACCGCAGTGTGTGACCACAAAGAAAGCAGGGCATTTACTATAGGCCGCTTTTTCTGCAATTCCTTTTTTCAATTCCTTTTTTAAGTTATTAACGGAAAAACATACCTTTTCAGAATATGCTCAGTTTAGCAGTGTGGGAAATCCCAGTGTTTTATCATAATAAGCTGAATGGGTAATTATATGTCTGACTAATGTGAATTCTGGCAGGCAAAGTATTAAACAGCTAAATGTTTGAAAGGAGAGATCAATCATATGGATGTCCCTTTATTAACATTAAGAACATTCTGACTGTTCCACTAAGGAATGGAGACTGCAGAAAATGTTCTTTGAGTCAGAGTTTGGCAGACGTGGGGTAGTTTGGGTTCAGGAAGTGGCTCACTGCACCAGAAAGGAACCACATCTCGGAACACAAGGAATATTGTGAAACATTTCCAGTATGGACATACAATTCCTCTGCAAATGTATTAAATGTTTATTTGCAATAAAAAGGGCTTATAACAAAAGCCCAAAACAACAACAAATGACTTCTCTGGGGTGAACTGCATGATACTGGTGATGACTTGGACACATAGAGACACATCTTTTACAAATACACATACATAACATACACAGTGTGAGAGATGTGTATCAAGTAATAGATCAGTACACAAAAAAGACACAAAGTTAATAAACTGAACACACACACAGAGAGAGCTGAAGGATTTTAAAGCAGCTTTTTCAGTTCTTCACTGCTGGTGGTAGAAACAAAGATGTACAAGGCATTCCCTTCAATTATTCCTCTATTTTTCTTCATCAGTGAAATTGTCGTTTTTTTCTTAATTTGTCCATCTTCTGTTCTTCTTCGGAGAGCCCATCTATCTCGCTCTGCTTCCTGTTTTCTGTCTGATCTTGCACTTTCCTTCGTGTCATTGATCTGTCTATCCTCCATCTCCAGTCCCTCACTGGCTACTGCATCCGCTTCCTCCACTCTTCTCCCCTGTCGCCGCTTTCTTGCGTCTCTTGTTCAGCAAGGGGTTACTGGAGGCGTCTAAGTCTTTAATCTTCACCTGCTCATAATCGACACGCATGGTGGCCAACGCACTGGTTAACTCTTCCTACAGACCAAGAGAAAGAAAGAAGAACAATTAGAAAAGAAATGTAAATGGTATAACATGCTAAACTTAAAGGTACAGTAAACGTTCTGAAAAATGTTGTCGAAAGTGGATCAGACAGAGCGGCACAACAAACTTGTAGCCAATCAGCAGCAGGGGGTGTGTCCACAAATGATGAAAGAAGAGAGAATGGGCAAGAGGGAGATTTAAAGAGAGACATTACAAAAGAGGAATATCTGTGGAAAAGAAGGATTATCATCTGGCGTTAATATCAGAAAAGCATTCCAGCGCTGGCGTTGTTTCTGCTCCATATGTGAGTAACATTGGTTTTGAGTGTGTGCTACTGGGGCTTATTGCACAAAACTAGGATAAGGGACTAAGCCGGGATATCTTGGTGATCTTGTCATCTGTATGCAAAATTTAGTACACCGCTGTAAGTGTAAACGTACCCTGAAGGCACACTCACACCACGAACAATAACGATAACGAAAGATAACTGTAAATTAGCGAATAAATTCAGCCAGGATCACCAAGATATCCCGGTTTAATCCCTTATCCTAGTTTTGTGCAATAGGCCCCTGGTGACTAACAACAATATCTTGCTATATACTCATGTACTGCAGGTTTATTTTCTGTTCTTCTGTGCTGTTTTTTTGTGAAGCTTTATTTTTAACTTTAGCTATGATATATGAAAGAGACATCCACTCTTGCATTACCTGTTCGTGCAGAGGGGCGGAGCAATGAAGGGAGGGGTGTGTTTGTTTGGGTGATTTTATATATCAACAATGCTCAATAATAATTCTCAGAAATCACTTACTGCACCTTTAACTGTTGATAATTTACACACCTGTTGAGTTTATTGAATTACTTTTATTATTATCCACACACATACATCTTTTTTTATACACACACATACAAATTCACGATCTTAATGGTTAATCAATGAATCATTTGGTATACCTACAGATTTCTATAGATATTGATTCTATAGACATAGCTTCTATAGTACTTGTTTGCAATATCCGATATGGCTTACCATATGATGAATTGTCATTATTTTAGATGATAACCACCACTACGCTCAAAGTTTATGCATGAACGTGTGTGTGTGTGTGTGTGTGTGTGTGTGTGTGTCTATGTGTGTGTGTGTGTGTGTGTGTGTGTGTGTGTGTGTGTGTGTGAGAGAGAGAGAGAGAGGTAGAGAGAGGTAGAGAGATAGAGAGAGAAAGAGAAAGAAAGAGAATGAGAAAGAGAAAGAGAAAGAGAGAGAAATGCGTGTAACTGAATGAAAGCATTGCATCAAGTTCTGAAAGAATGACTAGCTGTCTTACAAGTGTGATCAATCTGGAGTTTTGGAAATGTACTTACTAAAGTACCGAAGCGAATAAAAAAACCTCTAATAGTGTGAACTAGACCCTAATCTAAAGTGTAAAATGTGACCATATATATAAAAGTTTTATTTTTAATATTTTATTCAATATTCAATAACATATATGTTAAATTCCATGAGTATATATTTAGCAAGTTATTTACAATAAATCTAATAAGATTCAAATGAACTGGGTATATTTGTTTTGTTGCTGTAGTGTGGCTCCCCCTTGAGGATAGGGACGGTATTACAGATACTAATAACCTCACCGATCTTCAGTTTCAGATGCCACATAAAAATTACGTAAGATACTGAAAAGGTATTTGATATTATTCTAAACAAGTACTGATATTCTGTCAATGTGCAGTGCATCCTCCGCTCACCTTGACCTCGTCCCACATCTCGCTGTCTTCCGCAAGCACTCGTGTGGTGTGGAGGGGCGTTTGGGGAACCACCATGGATTGCTAAAAAAAAGAAACATCTCAGTGTTGGAATCAATAGCAGTGAAATTATATCCAAGAAAAAATAAAAATCAGCAGAAATACTTACATTGATCCAGGGGTGGTTCATGAATTGTTCAATGGTCATTCTTTCACTGGGGTCAGTCTTCAAGAGCTGGTTAATCAACTGTTTGGCTGGAGGAGAATATATTATTATTATTATTATTATTATTATTATTATTATTATTATTATTATTATTATTATATCAGTAAGGAGGAGTGTCTCCATAATCTAGATCAGTGTTTTTTATATATATATATATATTGTGTAGCATAACTGTTGTTGTTGTTTTACTATATATTAGTGCTTTCAAACGGTGAATCGCATCCAAAATATTCCTGTTTACATAATATATGTGTGTGTGTGTTGTGTATAATTATTATATTTCAATACACACACATACATGGATATATTTAAGAAATTTTTGAATGTATATATACACTGAGGAAACTAAGTATTTGAACACCCTGCTATTTTGCAAGTTCTCTCACTTGGAAATCATGGAGGGTCTGAAATTGTCATCGTAGGTGCATGTCCACTGTGAGAGACATAATCTAAAAAAAAATCCAGAAATCAAAATATATGATTTTTTAACAATTTATTTGTATGATACAGCTGCAAATAAGTATTTAAACACCTGTCTATCAGCTAGATTTCTGACCCTCAAAGACCTGTTAGTCTGCCTTTAAAATGTCCACCTCCACTCCATTTATTATCTTAAATTAGATGCACCTGTTTGAGGTTGTTAGCTGCATAAAGACACCTGTCCACCCCATAAAATCAGTAAGAATTCAACTACTAACATGGCCAAGACCAAAGAGCTGTCCAAAGGCACTAGAGACAAAATTGTACACCTCCACAAGGCTGGAAAGGGCTACAGGGAAATTGCCAAGCAGCTTGGTGAAAAAAGGTCCACTGTTGGAGCAATAATTAGAAAATGGAAGAAGCTAAACATGACTGTCAATCTCCCTCGGACTGGGGCTCCATGCAAGATCTCACCTTGTGGGGTCTCAATGATCCTAAGAAAGGTGAGAAATCAGCCCAGAACTACACGGAAGGAGCTGGTCAATGACCTGAAAAGACCACCGTTTCCAAGGTTACTGTTGGTAATACACTAAGATGGCACGGCACGGAAGGTTCCCCTGCTTAAGCCAGCACATGTCCAGGCACATCTTAAGTTTGCCAATGACCATTTAGATGACCCAGAGGAGTCATGACTCATGGGAGAAAGTCATGTGGTCAGATGAGATCAAAATATAACTTTTTGGTCATAAGTCCACTAAATGTGTTTGGAGGAAGAAGAATGATGAGTACCATCCCAAGAACACCATCCCTTCTGTGACGCATGGGGGTGGTAGCATCGTCCTTTGGGGGTGTTTTTCTGCATATGGGACGGGGCGACTGCACTGTATTAAGGAGAGGATGACTGGGGCCATGTATTGCGAGATTTTGGGGAACAACCTCCTTCCCTCAGTTAGAGCATTGAAGATGGGTCGAGGCTGGGTCTTCCAACATGACAATGACCCGAAGCACCCACCCAGGATAACCAAGGAGTGGCTCTGTAAGAAGCATATCAAGGTTCTGGCGTGGCCTAGCCAGTCTCCAGACCTAAACCCTATAGAGAATCTTTGGAGGGAGCTTAAACTCTGTGTTTCTCAGCGACAGGCCAGAAACCTGACTGATCTAAGATCTGTGTGGAGGAGTGGGCCAAAATCCCTCCTGCAGTGTGTGCAAACCTGGTGAAAAGCTACAGGAAACGTTTGACCTCTGTAATTGCAAACAAAGACTACTGTACCAAATATTAACAATGATTTTCTCAGGTGATTAAATACTTATTTGCAGCTGTATCATACAAATAAATAGTTAAAAAAATACATTGTGATTTCTGGATTTTTTTTTTAGATTATGTATTACAGTGGACATGCACCTACGATGACCATTTCAGACCCATCTATGATTTCTAAGTGGGAGAACTTGCAAAATAGCAGGGTGTTCAAATACTTATTTTCCTCACTGTATATATATATATATATATATATATATATATATATATATATATATATATATATATATATATATATATGTAGTGGAATGGCAATCAAAACAAAAGCAACACTGTCCTCTAGTGGGCAACAGCCATCATGACATTTGACTGGATTCATAAATACTAGGTGCATAATACACATAAAATGTTTGACTGGGTGCATAAATACAAAATGCCCCTTACCCTCCTCAGACACATCGGCCCACTCTGGTTTGGGAAACTCGTACTGGCCCATGCGGATACGCCGCTTCATCCCTGGAGAAATGGCCTGTCCTGTGTTGGAGTAGAATGGTGGGAACCCACACAACCTGTAACATGAAGAGGAACAAAGCAGTTTCAGCTAGCTTAATAAAAGCTACAGCCTTTAAGAAAAACAGCCTTAATTTAACACCAAGCAGAATCGTTATACTCACAGGATATACATGATCACACCCAAAGACCACATATCACATGATTTGTCGTATTTCTCAGGGCCTAAAACCTCCGGGGCTAGAAAAAAGATCATACGATTACTTTAGAAGACCAAGTGTTATTCTTCATTATCTATTTACTATAACTCTGGTTCTATCTCTGTTTGAATGGAGGTGAAGAATGTACCTTTCATGATAAGAATGGCTTACTGACCTACATAATATGGCGTGTAGCAGGGCGTCTGTAACATGTTATGCAGCGAAGTCTCTTTAGCAAAGCCAAAATCTGTTAATTTGAGAACTCCAATGTCTTCTTTACTAGTGTAGAGCAGGTTCTCTGGCTGAGGAGAGCAGAGGGATCCTCAAAATATTGTGAACATAAATAATGCACAATCCCAGTTTTCTCAATATGTAACTTGAATATAATGGTACTCTTATTCTTATAGATGGTAGTAACAGTCCATTTGTTACCTTGATGTCTCTGTGTGCGATTTGCATGTTGTGCAGATAATGGATGGCTGTGCCGATGTCTCTCATGATCTCAGAGGCCTCTGCAGTTATAAAAGAGAGGTAATACAACGTCACACCAGAGGCTCTTCGTGATTATAGTGTAAGAGAACGGGGAACTTCAACTGTGTGTCTGTCTGAGTTTAGGCCTGTGTGTGTGTGTGTGTGTGTGTGTGTGTGTGTGTGTGTGTCCAAGTTTTCAGTCTGTGTGTGTGAGTGTGTCCAAATTTGAGTCTGTGTGTATGTGTGTGTGTTTGTGTGTGTGTGTGTGTGTGTGTGTGTGTGTGTGTGTGTGTGTGTGTGTGTGTGTGTGTGTGTGTGTGTGTGTGTGTCTGAGTTTGAGTTTGAGTTTGAGTCTTTGTGTGTGTGCGCGCCTGTGCCTGTGCTATAAAAACAAAGAGGAAGATAACCCACCTCGCTCAGTGAAGGCCTGGTCTCCTCTGGCCTGAATTTTGCTGAAGAGCTCTCCCCCCTCCATGCTGACACACACACACACGCACACACACACACACACACATTTTCTAATTATACAGCTTAATGCACAAATTCACAATCACAATAAGCTGAGTTTCTTTCCCAGCTGAGCATGTGCAAAAACAACAACAGCTTATAGAAATGAAGAAAATCACAGAATTGCCAAAATGTCCAAAAGCAAGAGGGAGAGAGGAAATTAGCTCTAATGTAACGTTTGTCTCTGAGAATCTCAGACTATGACAGTCTCTCTCTGCTCCTCTGAGTGATGCACTTACACTCGCAGAGAGATGAGAGCGCTCTCAGGCACCTCAGATAAAGCACATCACAGCCACTTAATACAGCACTCAAAGCCACCGTTTGATTAAACAGCAGCAAAACCTAATCAAAGTTTTGTGGCTTTGAGTCCATGTCTATTAGCTTTGCGGTTGTCTATTGTAAAGCTGGCAGAATTCACTTTTAGAATTGAGAATTTACAGTGTGTCTTTGTTTAATCAGAAGCTTTCTAAAATGAGAATGTCCCTCCCTCTAAAACCACATGCAACAAGCAAGGAGCAAATCATGATTCATGACTGCTTTACTATTAAAGGGTTAGTTCAACCAAAAATGGAATTTATGTCATTAATGACTCACCCTAATGTCGTTCCACACCCGTAAGACCTCCGTTCATCTTCAGACACAGTTTAAGATATTTTATATTTAGTCCGAGAGCGTATCCAAGTGTATGCACACTATACTGTCCATGTCTAGAAAGGGAATAAAAACATCATCAAAGTAGTCCATATGTGACATCAGTTAGTTCATTAGAATCTCGTGAAGCATCGAAAATACATTTTGGTCCAAAGATAACAAATACTATGACTTTATTCAGCATTGTCTTCTCTTCCGCGTTTGTTTTTAATCCTCAAATAAAGATTCAAACGGTAATGAATCAGCAGATTGATTCATGATTTGGATTGTCACAATCCAATGTCACATGATCTCAGCAGTTGACACGTGATCCGAATCATGAATCAATCTGCTGATTCATGACCGTTTGAATCTTTATTTGAGGTTTGAAAACAAACGGTAAAGAGAAGACAATGCTGAATAAAGTCGTTGTTTTTGTTATCTTTGGACCAAAATGTATTTTCGATGCTTCACGAGATTCTAATGAACTACCTGATGTCACAGATGGACTACTTTGATGATGTTTTTATTCCCTTTTTGGACATGGACAGTATAGTGTGCATACACTTAAATACGCTCTCGGACTAAATATAAAATATCTTAAACTGTGTTCTGAAGATGAACAGAGGTCTTACGGGTGTGGAACAACATTAGGGAGAGTCATTAATGACATCAATTTCATTTTTAGGTGAACTAACCCTTTAAGAATACTGGCTATTTTTTAAAGGGTCCTTTTAATATTTTTATGGGTATGAGTCTTGTGGTGGCTCTTACTGAAACAATACAGTCCAAATGGACGAGAATAAAATGGAAAAACCAGTGAGGTATTACTAGTGAAAATGAGAACTGAAACCTTCATTCAGAGCAAGACTGTGACTCAACATCACAAGATGTCATTGAGTGCAAAATAGCAGTAAGTTCTGTTTTTTTCTTGTCATGTTTTTTTTTTGTATGAAATGTCACTAGTCAAGGACTTCGACTGACTGCATAAAAAGAGCTGCTCTATTTCTGGCAGCCGAGCATGATGAAAAATGACCACTGAAAGCACTCACCATTCCATAATTATGAGAAGACACTTTTTCCCACGATACATGTTTTCATAAATGTTGAGAATCCGAACTATATGTGGCCCTCCAGATACTCGCCAGTGCAGTTCCACTTCTCTCTGGGCTTTGGGACACTCATAAAGAATCTAGCGAAACACGAAAAAGATATAGACAGTTTGGTCAAAACAAATCAATGATTTTATTCTGTAAAGATGCACTAAATTGACCATAGTGACAGTAAAGACATTTAGAAAATTACAAAAATTCAAACAAATGCAGTTCTTTCCAACTTTCTATTCTTAAAAAAATTATCATAATAATAAAAATAATTCTTTAGCCTCCAAAAGCCTCATATTAGAATGACTTCTGAAAGATCGTGTGACACTGAAGACTGGAGTAATGATGCTGGAAATTATAATATATTTATACAATAATATTTTTTTTACAATACTACAATTTTTACTATATTGCTGAACAAACTTTGAATGTGAATACATTAATTTTTGCATTCAAAATAAAAAGAAATGTTAAATAAAATTCTAATATATATATATACGGTTTAATGTAGTATTATTGCTTTATTGACAGTAATGGACGTCTGTGGTAATCGACAGCATTTCCCATACTCAAACTTCACCCAAAGATCAAAATCCTGTCTTTAATTCCTCACCCGCATGACGTTCGACACCCATAAGACCTCCGTTTATTTTCGGAACATAAATAAAGATATTTTTGTTGAAATCCGATGGCTCAGACAGGCCTCCATTGGCAGCAATGACATTTCCTTTCTCAAGACCCATAAAAGGCACTTAAGACGTTGTTACAAAGCCATCTCACTAGCCTGGATGCCAGCCGAACTTAGCCCCGCCCACAACATTTTTAGGTCGGGCAGTTCGGTCTGGCCTCGCTCCATAGAGGAGTAATTATCCCCGAACAGAAACTGTTCAGACCAATGAAATCATCAGGGCGGGCTTTAGACGATGACGGACAGCTGATCAACAGTAACGTAATCATCACGTCATCAAAGGGGCTTGGATTATATTTGTTCGAATCCTAAACGGAGAGCTTGTTTGTATATGCATTCACCTTCACAATTTCTCTCAGAAATGATGATCATGTTGGGTAAGTACTCTGTGTATTATTAAATTATTTTATTATTATTTTATCAGACAGGGTTGCCAAGGTTTTAAAACAAAACCCGCCAACTACTAGCCCTAAACAATAGTTTCTCGGGGGGTTCTCCAGGGGAAAAATGGTGTTTGGGGGGTAAAATTTGTGTTATTTTGGCGAGGTGGCCTGCTAAAATTTACACTCATGAGTCTTTATATCACATAATAGTCGCTTCAACCCGCGGACATAGAAAACAGCCCGCGGGGGAAAAACGCGGACTTGGCAACACAGTGCAGTTGAACTATGTTGACATTTGACAATGCGTCGCTTCGTTGCTCTGATTGGTTGTAGGTCTATCCAATTGAGGTCTTTCCTGGTTCGGTTGAAACACGCCCCATAATCACAGCCCAATGGAGCAGTTTCAGACTCATATTCTGACTAGAATTGAGTATGACCACGTCAGGCTACCATCTCACTATACAGTGGTTCTACAATCATTTTATGAAGCGACAAGAATAGCTTTTGTGCACACAAAAAAATAAAATAACTTTATTCGTCAAGTTATTGTCTTCTGTCTGCCTCACAAAGCTCCTCATATTCTCATTCGTGAGAATATGTCGTAGAGCCTTTCATTTCGCGGCTTTAATAAGGCATTTTTACGTGCACTCATTTGTTTCTTATGGTTCAGCCATCTGGAAATGCCTGAACCGTGCCTTTTATGGGTCTTGAGAGAGGAAATGTCATTGCTGTCTATGGAGGCCTGTCTGAGCCATCGGATTTCCACAAAAATATCTTAATTTATGTTTCGGAGATGAACAAAGATCTTACAGTTGTCGAACGACATAAGGGTGAGTAATTAATGACAGATGTTTTCATTTTTAGGTTAAATAACCTTTTAAATTAAAACCCAGCCTGATCTGCCGGCGATTTGATTTCTTCCTGCAACTCAGTCTGGAAATTTTAATTTCTTCTGCTTCTGTTACACTTTTACGGGAACCAATCACAGACTGGCTTATCCACCTGGTGCGCTATTGGCAGGTTTAACATGATGACAGATAAAAAAGATCGGCCTGATCACGCCTCTTGTGGTCTGATTGGTTGAAGGACTATCCTATTGCGTACAGAGTCATTTGAATAATGCCAGCTGATCACGTCTCTTGTGCAGAAGAAAATACAGAGCTGACTCCCCAAACCAATGTTCAATCTTAAATTGAGCTGGGTCTGGTTTAGCCAGACAACCTTTAAATAGTTTTCAACCTGAAACATTGCTTTATTTAACATCCACTGCTTTCCATCAGCTTGCTGCCCATTAAAGAAGAACAGTTATGCAATAGCTCATTTCATTTAAAGGAAAAGAACATTTCTATTAATTTCATGCAATTTACAACACAGATTCAGTACAGAAAGTCTTTCTGTGTGTCCGTCCCTTATCTCTCCCAAAGTAGGATTTCACAGACATGGCATGCACTGGAACAGAGTGAGACCTTGACATTGCACATGCATCCCATCAGAGTGTATTTTTGGTGCCTGAAAGCTTCTGCTGCAGTAACACCCAGTGTAACCTCTTGGATTGTGTCCCTTTTAAAGAACATGATGTCTATGATCAATTGATACTGACTGTATATTTTCATAAATAGTTTACAGTTGACATAGCAGCTAATTACAACAGCAAGAGTTATAATCACACAGGACGTCTTAACGGGAGAGTTCACCCCAAAAAATAAATGTTGTCATGATTTCAAACCTGTATGACTTCCTTTCTGTGGAACACAAAAAGTTTTTGTCTATTAAATGAAAGTCAGTCATTGACTTTGACAGTATGAATAAAAGAAGAAGAAAAAAACAGACATCTTTAAAATATCTTCCGTTGTGTTTATTACTCTTGTTGGTGTTAATTCCATCATATTAAAAACTATTTTTTTGACCCGAATAAAACCAGTTAAGGCAGACGTCACCATATAAAACACAATTACTAGCAAAGAAATGGGCTATATCCATTTACACATTTAAAAAACTTCAGGAATTGTTTACATGCAAGTACACAGAAATTGGGTTCTGGTATTAATTTCTATCAATTAACGCCCAAAAGCTGTTTGAACCACTTGCAGAGGTGAACTACATCCAATTTGATTTGACTCCCACCCACATTGTCTCTGCCTCTGTGGTTGATAAACTAAAAGTTCACAGTGTGTGTATAGATGTGTGTGGGAGAAAAAGAGGTGCATTATGTTTGCTTTCCGACTAACAGCAGCCGGAAGACAGTTTGAGTCATTTAACAGAGATGCCCGTGGGTAGGAGTTTCAAGGGCAGTGTTGTAAATGACTGACTGGGGCAACCTTTATGGTTCAGCCCTGATTCACTGAGATACAGAAACCACCTACAAAAAAAAATAAAATAAAAAAAAATAGTTGAAGAGCATCCGGGGAAGAGACCTCAGGAAACTCCTTTTACAACAATAACAAAACAGAAGCTGTGGCTGGAAGAAAACCACGAGAGTATCATATAACACATACACGCATTAAATCACATGTGCATTGCTTTTGCAGCATAAGCTTTATGGGTAATCTTGTAAAGTATTAATTTCTAAAGGACGATGAAATCTACTGTTTTGAACGAGAGCACTGTAAGATAGCACTAGACAATGAACACTTAGTAGTGGTGTAATCTACTTCTATAATTACTCACACCTGTTGCACGTGCAAGTATTAAACAACTCAGAAAACCATTTAGGACCTGGATAGCAATGCTCTGGCAACAGCCCAAAACACACTAGAACATGCATAGCAATGCCTTAGTCTCAGCCCTGAACACCTTAGAACATGCATAGCAATGCCTTAGTCTCAGCCCTGAACACCCTATGGCCTGCATAGCAACACCTTGGCAACAGTCCAAAATACCCTAGAACCTGCATACCAATGCCTTAGTCTCAGCCCTGTACACCCAAGGACATGCATAGCAATGCCTTAGTCTCAGCCCTGAACACCCAAGGACATACATAGCAATGCCTTAGTCTCAGCCCTGAACACCTTAGAACATGCATAGTAATGCCTTAGTCTCAGCCCTGAACACCCTATGGCCTGCATAGCAACACCCTGGCAACAGCCCAAAATACCCTAGAACCTGCATAGCAATGAATCCTGGCAACTTCTCAAGTGCACTCAAGGCGCTACATTAGCAATGGCCTGGTAATAACCAAGAACACCCAACAAACTGCATATTAACACCCTGGCAACCTAATTCACCTAAGGAACTGCACAGCAACACCCTAGCAACCACTCCGAAACCCTTAGCATTGCAGCTTTAGTTTAGCTTACATCATGAATGCAGATGTATGGACATGTGTTTATGACGAGAGTCACATATTTTGAGCTGAGACCATCTCAACGGTCTGAGTTAGGCCAGTAATATATGTATAATAATGAAAAATTGTATTACCACGAAAGCAATCAGTTTCCTCAACTTAGACAGTGTATGCAACAGGCAGTTCCTCAGCACATCTGAAGAGATTGAGAGCAGAATGCATATTGGATATATTGACTATTTAAGCTTTATGACTGTATTTAATTTCCTGAACCTACAGCCTTAGGATTTAATAGTCTCAGCTGTAAAATGAACCGCGAGACAATGAGTCTATTCCTCCTGGTTTCTGTTTAGTAAATAACATGTTACATTCGTTTAAGTGAGTCATTCATTTCAATGAGCTGGATGAATGTTGTTTGCTGATAACATCCAATGACACATACTGTACATATTTAGTTGTTTATTTATACGTCAAAATGAACTTTTGCAGTTACATTAAAACAATATTTTCATGTGACCTCATGAAGCTTATTTTATTTTTTACAGTTAGTGTAAAATATTTATGATGGTCAATGTAAAAAGAAGGTTTCTGTGACCACAGTTTCCTTAAAAAAAATGTACACAACTGAAAACAGATTGGGGAATTACATCTAGAAACAACATTTTAGTTTCACTGAAAAAAACATTTACAAATGTGTAGGGGTTTTGTCATTCTGTTCTGTTTTGTCATTTGAAGTGTCTCAAATTGATTTATTTGAGGTCAGCTTAATCATAACCATCTCACATTTGGTTCTTGGTCAAACAGAGACACGCACGAGTGTTTATATTACTTTCCATGTTTGTCCAAATCATGTTTTATGATAACATGTGAAACATGACACTCTGATCTGTCTAAAATAAGACCCTTGTAAAAAACACCACAGCATTACACAACAGTCTTCCCTTAGCGGCTTTATAAAAACTATTCTTATCTTATACTGTTTATTGGATCAGTTGTAAAAAACTGAATACTATTCGGGCAGGGTTCGAGTTTCATTCATAGCCCAGATAACTCTTATAAACCACTATAGCATAAAACTGACCCTCCTAAATAATGAACTTCTACAAAGAGAAGCTCTTGGAAATTCCTCAAACAGCTCTGTCACACTCTGCCTTCTCTGTTTCTCCCATAGGGGGAAACAAATTTCCTGCCCTTTGCATAGAAAACAGAAAGCGCCTTCCAGGTGAATCTTGCGGCACACTATGAAATATGCCAGGATTGAACAAAGGCTGAAACCTGAACAATGGCTGAGTGTGGAATCTGTGCCGAGAGATGAACTCAAACACTGAACAGTGAGAGTGGCAGTGCCAGGGCTGTAATGTGAACCAGTCGAGCATACGGTAACTGGCTGGACAATGGGAGTGATTTGAACAGGGCTCACAGCTCTTTGCCATTTTACAACCATGGTACTTTATTAGATTATGTGTATAAGAAACAAGCATGAAACAAGGTCCTGATTTTGTCTTATTGACTATAGTATATTATGTATATTATGACCATCTTCCTAATAATGTGTTGGTCCCACTTTTGCTTGCAAATCAGCCCTGACCCATCGATGCATGGACTCTATTAGACCCCTGAAGGGGTGATGTAGTATCTGGCACCAAGATGTAAGCAGCAGATCCTTTAAGTCCTGTAAGTTGCGAGATGGGCCTCCATGGAGCTGACTTGTTTGTTCAGCACATCCCACAGATACTCGACTGGATTGAGTCAATGCCTCAGACTCGTTGATGTGCTCCTCAAACCATTCCTGAACCATTTCTGCTTTGTGGCAGGACTAATTATCCTGCTGAAAGAGGCCACAGCCACCAGGGAATACCGTTTCCATGAAAGGGTGTACATGTTCTGTAACAATGCTTGGTCCACATGGATGGCAGGACTCAAGGTTTCACAGTGGAACATTGCCCAAAGCATCACACTGCCTCTGCGGCTTGCCTTCTTCCCATAGTGCACCCTGCTGCCTTGTGTTCCCCAGATAAGCAATGCACACGCACCTGGCCATTTACGTAATGTAAAAGAAAACGTGATTCATTAGACCAGGCCACCTTCTTCCATTGCTCCGTGGTCCAGTTCTGATGCTCACTGTTGGCACTTTCGCTGGTGGACAGGGGTCAGCATGGACACCTTGACTGGTCTGCGGCTATGCAGCCCTATACGCAACAAACTGCAGTACACTGTGTATTCTGACACCTTTTGATCAGAACCTGCATTACCTTCTCGAGCAATTTGAGCTACAGTAGCTCGTCTGTTTGATCGGACCACACGGGCCAGCCTTCACACCCCACGAGCATCAATGAGCCTTGGCCGCACACAACCTTGTTGCTGGTTTAAAACTGTTAATTCCTAGAATCACTTTTGATAGATACTGACACTGCAGACTGGGCACACCCCACAAGAGCTGCAGTTTTGGACATGCTCTGTCCCAGTCGTCTAGCCATCACAATTTGGCCCTTGTCAAACTCGCTCAAATACTTACCATTGCCCATTTGTCCTGCTTCTTACACATCAACTAAAAACATTAAAAAAAAAAAAAAAAAAAAAAAAATATATATATATATATATATATATATATATATATATATATATATATATATATATATATATATATATATACACCTGTACTGTAAACAAACACATATTTATACACATACACAATATCATATAGATATGTGTGTATATGTACATGTACACAAGACATGCATACACACAGACACACACATATGTAACCCCTCCTGTTGAAACTGCCCACTCCAAGTGGGACTCCAGCATGAGAGTCAGACGCTCTAACAATATATATTTATAGTGTTTCCTGTTCTAAATGTTTTTGAATGAGCACACCAAAAACTGAGGGACCAAGAACTACCACTTCCACTGGACTATACAGTATTTGCATGGTACAGAACTGCAGGTTGCAATATAGAGATGGCAGAAATAGATCTCAGGGGTTCGATCAGGCTGTAAGCTATCTTTTCCTTGTTGGCAGCCATTCAAGTCCAATATAGGAAATCAAGAGTGAATTAAATGAATTAGATTTAAAGGATGGCTTCCGTCCAGCTAAACAGAGTGGATTAAACAGCACCAATATATGCTCACATTCACTACACTCAGCCGTCAACATGCAACTTAATTAAAAGCCTGCCGAGATGGACAGCTCGACCCTATGCCTGTTTACCCTTGTTATTTAAAAAGCAGAGAGGATATTGGGCAATAAATTACACCTGAATGACTCATGAGATCAGGTCAATTTGATTTTCATTGTGTCCCAGCACAATGAGATTCGTTTAGGATAGCACAATATCTTACACAACCCTCAGGAGGACAATAAGCATCAAAAGCAGCTTATTTACATTAGTGTGATTAGCATAATAATGAACAATGGTTCTATCACGCTCAAGAGATATTTGGGATGGTATGCGCAAGTGAGAACCGGTGAGTCTCTCGTGATCACATTGGCTCTGTTTCATATTCAAATCCTGACTTCAAATCCTTTACGAGACACTAAACATGTTTTTCAGGTCAGTTGCTGTAAACCAAGTAGATATTTTCCACAAAGTTGTAAAGCACTACGAGAACAGGTGCAATCCAGACTTGCCAAACCAGATGGCCAGAAAAACCATAAGACATGGAAGTTTATAAATTCTTTTGACAAATTGCTTCCCAAATTAAAAAAGAGATACATCATTACCTGAAGTTTTGCTACACTTTGCATCTCTTTAAGTTCCTCCCACAAATCCCTGAAATATATGAATCAAAATGAATGAATTTCTAATTAAAATACAGTTGATTTCTAATTCATTCCAATGAATACAATTAGTATTTATTATTTCTAAAATATAATTAATTTTTAATAACTTACTAGAACTAACTTAATAAATAAAAATTGCACTCTGCCTTTACTGTATATGCATATTGAGTTCCTCGATCCAGCTGGATTATACTGGACAGTAAATCCATGTCCGTGATGCCACGTGGGTGACATGTTTCCATTACGCTGCATTAATGCTGTGTGTCACACCTCATCTCCTTAAAGAGCCAAGTCAGATCCGGTAACCCTTTAACTGGTGGCCCTCCAGTTTCCAAGAACATGAAAACCGTTTGTAACCCCCGGCTTTGCACGAGGTATGACATGACCTATCTACATATAAAGACACTTAATACAAGTAAATGAACAGTGACATCAGGTGTTAAAACTCATAGCGAAGACATCATTATTTTCTCTCTTGGCCATTGAAACATAACTAGCTCAAGGAAAGTCTACAGCCATCCAGCAATTCAAAAAGTCTGTGTTTTATCAAAGCTGTCAGATATATCAAGGAGAACAACAGGTAAAGAATGAATGTTTTCAAGACATAGATAGACAGATAGATAGATAGATAGACAGATAGATAGATAGATAGATAGATAGATAGATAGATAGATAGATAGATAGATAGATAGATAGATAGATAGATAGATAGATAGATAGATAGATAGATAGATAGATAGATAGATAGATAGATAGATAGATAGAGCCATTAAATAGATCAGTGTTAAAAACTTATTTTGATTGTCCCCGTTATAACTTTGCAACTAAATGTCAACTAGCTAACTCTCATTGGAGTAGTAGATGTATCTGCTTAATATGTGCTAACTCTTTATTGTGATCGTCCCCAAGAGACATTCAACAGACTTTAAGTAACTTCGCATTTACATGTCAACTCATTCTAACCCTAACCCTGCCAGTCTACTAATACTTAGTAGACATGTAGGTGCAACATTACTTATAGTCAACAGAATGTGTTTAATGGACCATCAAAATAAAGTAAAAACAATATTTGTACCTAAAATCACTTTATTATAGGCTATTAATATTAACTATGGTTACACTTTATTTTACAGTGTCAATGTACTTACCATAGTAATAACAGTAACTTATGCACAGTTACATGCAACTAACCCTCAACAAACCCTAATCCTATAGTAAGTAGGCTACGTGTTGTTCATTAATATTACTCAGTAGCCTACATAACTATATAATTACACTGTAACAATGACACCTTAAAAGTAAAAACTATATTCTAACCCACGGAAAAAGAAGTTAATGTCCATGTTATCTATCCCGTTGTGCTTAATGTTCTGAGGCATGAGGAGGACTTATTCTGAAACAAAACAACAGTTATTGCATTTGAACAGGTTTTCTTATGCTAGTTGCCCCTCCAAAAAAAAAACCTGTAGAATATTATACGAGATGAGACAATTTTCTCATCATAAATCTAAACATCTGGATCCCCATTACAACATGTGTGTAACGTAATTATTTACCTTCAGCGCGCACTTTTGTCCGGTTTTCTTGTTGTAGCACTCCACTACTTTGCCATTGACACCCAGACCCAACACTTGACTGGATACTTTGTAATCATCAGTCACGGCATGGCGTTTGATTTCTAGTTTGGAATAGACGGGCAGGGGGAACTGAGTGGAGTCGGTGTCCGCGGACTCGTTCTCTGGATGAGACTCGGCGCTCTCGCTCGATTCTGCCTTCTCGCTTTGCGCTTCGGGCTTTGGCTCGGTCTCGGACGGGTCCGCGTTGTGCGTTTGAGACTTTCCATTCTGGAGCATCTTTCAGTGCAGATGAAATGAAGGTATTAGAGACTCAACGTGGCTGAAGAGGGTCTTTAGAAATCCACAGATAAACTATCCGCGCCGGTCCCGCTGTCAGCGAGTGACGCTGTTCCGAAAATACACCGCTGATGAATTCCTGTGATGACTTATGGTTACAGAATTACTGCACATTTACCAGAATTAAGTCACTTATATTCAGATACATATAAGTAAAATGCCGGTTTCTACATTTCAAGTATTAGATTATCACACAAAAAATAAACAAAGAAAGTTGAATAAGATTTTGTCCAGCTAATAGAATTAATTCAAAAAACAGTGTTATCTCAATATAAAAGTCATATTCACGTTCAGTAGAAAAGGTCCCAGTTAAAAAAATGTACTAAAGGAAAAAGAAAGTCTCTTTTGTCCTGCGGAGTTCCCGTCATTGACCGTAAAACCGCTGTGTGTGTGTGTGTTCACATGGGGTCAGTTGCGGAAGCACGAGCTCCTGAAGCGCTAGTCTCTTAAAGGAGCCGCGCACATTTATTGATCGAGAGTGAGAGACCTAAAAAATGCACTAATCACAATTTTAGGTCTTCTAAACACTTTGTTCAAAATATCCCCCGTAGCCAGTGTGTTAATTTATATCACTGTATGTTTAGGCTACTGTTGTTATGGTTAACTAAAATTATTGAAACCAGTTTGGAAAAATTTCAAACTAATTATAAATATTAGGTGAAAAACTTAAACTTAGGAATGTAAAACATATAATATTTATATAAAAATTATATACATATGTATGTAAATATATAAATATAAATGTATATAGTATATGCAAATATTTCTTAGATATATTCAGGAAGAAGTGTGTATTTATATATACATAAGAATTATACACAGTACACACACATATATTATGTAAACAAGCTTTTATTTTTAATGCGATAAATCAATTGCCCAGCACTAAAAAATATATATTAATAACAAATATAGGCTACATGTTAATAATAACTGATGTATGTGTATAAATGAAAATGTGTTTGAGTGAGAGTCTAGTAGTCTAGAGCACAGATCAACGCCACACCCTGTTTGATCCAGTGCCCCTGGGTACGATCTGTGGGCAGCTCAACTGCAATCACGTAGTTGGTTGAGTGCCCGGTGGTGGAGAGAGTTCCTGTGGAGGAAAAACAAAACTTTTCAGATCTCTGGTAAAACATAATCAAATCTCAGATAATATCACAATGACTCCACAGGATGTACAGTACTAAAACATTAACAAAAGATTGTGGCAAGTTTCACAAAGAAAGGGTTTTCAAATTGCTCACCAGCACGAGTAAGGGTTTTGTAGATGGGACACACATAGATCCCAGATAGAGGAGGTTTGCGGTTGGGAACGGGTACCATCCAGATAACAGGCATCTCTGTGTAGAGCTCTTTGGGACGGGATTCAGCGAGCTGGCCTGTCTCTGCATCCCAGCGTGCCCCTTCTAGAAACAGACCGTGGATGAAGCAGCCGATGTCAGGCCTCTCAGTCAGCTCTTGTACATTTTCCTTCATAACCTAAAAGAGGGTTCAACAAAAGGAAATCCATTAAAAAGCTTGATCAAGACTTGTGGATAATAAAAAGATACACACCATGCTGTTAAGATATGCAAGAGAATGTTCTATTCCAATGTTTGACCTTCTCAGGTATACTGTACCTCTCTTAATGGTCTATCAAATATCAAGTTTGCTTCGAGAGCTTAATATGGAAACATAGTTGAGGCTTCAAATTGCATTACACAGAGTTTAATGCAAGAAAGCCTTGCCGTTAAAAGCAGATTATGCACCTTAAAGTCAAATGCAACGGTGTCAATGGAGACCACAGAGCCACGGGCAAAGTTCTGCAGGGTTCCTGTGAGGAAGGCCTGGGGGAAGAAGAACCCACTTATCCAGAATACAGCAGGTATGCCATCTGAGATCCAGTTCTGCAAAAAGCTTATCCGCTGGACCAGATCTGACACCCAGGAGGCCAACGGCTTAAGAGACGGATATGCCTGGGAAAATACCAAAAGAAGAATTTTATGCGAGCTGTGTCCCCATTAAAGCCCTGATTTCAGTGCACAAGAAGTTTGTATAGTCTTTACATGGCAACAAAAACAATCATTCCACAAATTCTGTGCATGCCTTGAATGGTTAACATTTGCAAGATTCTTACCTTGGCCTTCCATATATCTGGAACAGCATTGATGAAAAGGCTGTTGGCCATTAGCTCAAGTTGAGATGACATTACTACTGAACCTTTCAATGCCTTCACCAGATCGCTGAGACTCTGGGAAATGACTGCTGTTAACTTGTTATACCTGTGAGAGGGATAGAGAGGTGCATTTTTAGTGTGCTTAGTGACAAAGTGCACTGTAATCTACTTGTTTTATAAATACACCAAACCGATTTTTTTTGTAAGTCTCTTATGCTCATTTATTTGATTAAAGATAGAGAAAAAAGCAGTATCGTGAAGTATCATTAGTACCATGCTCAAGAAACATTTCTTAGTATTTCAATATTTTGAAAACCAGATTGAAAATCAGAGTTGTAAAAGAAAAATATCCTGGCTAATCCAAGCATTATAATGGCAGTGAATGGCAGCCCAGCCGGAAGCTAGATTTTTTACTTTGTAAAGTTTTAAATATGGATATTTTTCTTACGAAAACCCATCGATTCGCTTCAGAAGGCCTTTTTTATAATTATATAAGAAGGCCGCCATTATAATGCTTGGATTAGCCAGGGAATGTGTTAATATGACTCTGATTGTATTCGTTTAAAAGAAGAATGAATGTCATACACATCTAGGTTGGCTTGAGGATGAGTAAATCATGGGCTAATTTTTTTTTCTTTTTTAAATCACATCAAACCTTAACTTTTGTACAGTAGTGTATATGTAAAGGTCTTTGTATATAATTTATACATTAATTATGCACATTTTAAAAACTTACCTTATAATCTCCTGAACTAGGACAGTGTTCATAGATTCTTCATACATCACCGGGTATTTATGCATGACCTCCTGCACGTTGATGAGATTAGGAATCTTCTCCACAATCCCCTCCACTATTTCCTCAATGATCTTAATGTGTAGACGAGAAAAGAGCGTGCATTTTACATGATCATTTTACATCAAAGGTTGTAAGAAAAATCCATAATTGCGGTGTTAACACTGCAGCCGCTACATTAATCGCCACACTGCTGTGCATTTTATGTA
Organism: Pseudorasbora parva; assembly: GCF_024679245.1. Taxonomy (NCBI): domain Eukaryota; kingdom Metazoa; phylum Chordata; class Actinopteri; order Cypriniformes; family Gobionidae; genus Pseudorasbora; species Pseudorasbora parva. The sequence goes on from NC_090193.1 coordinate 32,646,547, forward strand.
GATACTATCAAAAAGAAAATGGTTTGCTTTTTAAAATGCTTAGTAAAAAGTATTTTACTGACTGCAAACATTTGAACAGTAGTGTACATATAAAGAAAATATTGGTATATAAAATGTACATAAATGCATATAGACACATACCTCCTCTCTGGACTGGCCTCCGCTAGCTGCTACTCTGGGCTGGAGCTTCACTAAAGTTCCCAGCAGTGCAAACGTCTCATTTTGTGCAAAGCTGATGTTGGCGTTGTCATGGAGGCCAAAGATCTCCGGTGAGTCATTTATTGGTAGACCACGAAAGTATGTCAAATAACCCTGCACACACAAAAAAAAAAATAGATGTACTGCATGAACACAAGACTGCGCTGAAGTGTGAGCCTGTGAAGGAACAAGGAAGAAGCTCCTTTTACATTGATCTGAGGTCAGCTTTATTGTTTTTTCATAATACTTGAGGTTGAGATTCCTTTAAGAAACATGAGTTCTGGACCTTGACATTATTCTCAGTGCTGATTTGTCTGTATTCTCCCGAAGGAGAGTAAATGTGTTCAGGGCCCAGGACAGCAGGGCAGTAGAAATCCTCCAAGATGTTTAGGATGCAGCGGCGATCCCAGTTGTCCGTCACACGACCCCCATAGTTTATTTCCCCTGCAGTATACTTTAGAACCTGAACAGAGAGGGAGAAAAAAAAAAAAATGAAAACCAGATCAAAAAAGATTTGTGAGTGTGGCTTCCTTTATTAATAATACAAATATAAACACTACATAATATAGATGTTCTGTAACTGCTTAAAATGGCAAGTTTTAGTTACTCAATATATGCGCAATCGGCTATATCATCATCATCATCATCATCATCATCATGTGGGGGTGGGTGGAAAGAGAATGTCTGGTTTTACCTTATATGGGATGTCCTGATACTCATCCAGGAACATTTTCAGCTGGCTTATGCAAATCTGCAGGTCCCCATCTGTAAATTCGTATGGAATATTAAATCCTAGTGGGCCGAATTTCCTGCGCTCAATGGCATTTCCATGGAAAAGGCACAGAGACAGGAGGAGAGCCTTAAACTCAGCTGTCTGCCAAGATATAAGATATAGAGAAAGAGAGAGAAAATAATAAATATTAACATGTGTATACTTTTGTAAACTACCATACACCTAAAGTTTGGGGTCAGTATAATATATATATAGTATAATATAGTATATATGTATATATATATATATTTTTTTTTTTTTTTCAGCAAGGATGCATTAAACCGATCAAAAGTGACTTTTATAAATACAAAAAAAATTTTTTTAAATAATGCTGCTCTAATTAATATGTTCTATTCATCAAATAATCCTATTCCTAATTATCCTAATACATATATCACAATATTACTCCGTTTACTGTTTATTTTTTGATTAAATACAGCCTTAGTGAGCATAAGAGACTTCTTTCAAAAACATTTTTTAAAAATCTTACTGACCCCAAACTTGAACAGTGCATTTGCTATATTCACACTTAAAGGTCCACTGAAATCAAAATGTAAGTTTTTTAGCTTTTAGTATGACTGTGTTAGCCTTAAAGTTATGAATAAGCTGGTATGCTCCAAAACTATGACAAAATTTACATTTTGGAGATATAAGCATTCAAAATGTACAGTCTCCCACTTCCTTTAAGGGGGGGGGGGGGGGGGGTGAAATGCTGTTTCATGCATACTGAGCTTTTTACACTGTTAAATACTTGGATTCCCATCCTAAATATAGACAAAGTTTCAAACACTAATGTTGGACGTTTGATGGAGTATTTCTGTGTTAAAAATACTCCTTCCTAGCCTAGAAATCTAGACGCACCCTAGCGGCAGCAAATTTAATCTGCCCGCAAATGTCGTCTAGGAACTCTCAATACCCTTCTGAGCTGTATTTCTCACAATCTGGACGGGCCAACCACATCGTGTATAGAGTCGGCGGGCGGGGCCATAATGACGCCGACCGAATTGCGTTTGCGTGCTTCTAGTAAACACAGAAACTGGCGAACGGCGGTCTTTCAAATCAGCTTTGACCGCGACTCTGGAAGACTTGGAGTTAAGCTTTTCTCTGAGAAAAGAACAAAGAACGGCACTGAAGTCATTCCTAAAAAGGGAAGATGTGTTCTGAGTTTTGCCGACCGGATACGGCGAATGTTTAATCTATCAACAAGCTCTGCTTCACCTTCGTTGCTCTGGTTGGTTGTAGCGCTATCCTATCGCGTGCAGAGAGAGTGCAACCGATTTGAACGCAGAAATGACGGAAAGCTTCACAACATCGCTTCAGTTGCGTCGCAAAAGTGGATCTCCACCGTTCACTGCTGTCAGGACTTTGTCAAAAACATACTTCTTTGGTATGATTTGGTAGAGCGGTCCCAGCGATAAAGGTTCGGTCCTGCTTTGGAAGCAGCCGGTGAGTAAAACTGCTTCAAATGTCTGTGCTGTTGGCTATCGTCGCGTGAGTAAACATCAGTAAACGACACGATTGCGTGCTTCATCATTCAAATGCGCTAACGGACTCCATTGTTGTTCTGTATAACATTACACTAGTCTGACGTGCAAAACCGTTTTGCTTGCTACTGCTAAAGTTTAGTCGCATACAATAGTCCATAAACCGAATCATGTCCTCATAAACTGCGAGTAAACACACACAAATGTTGACAGGCCACTAAATACAGTCCATACCACAGAGACAGACGTCCTGCTGTTGCTGTTCCACCTGTTCAATTTATTTCAGCCTCAGATTTGATTCTGGATCATATCTGTATTAGCTGAGCTCGATAGCCATGGGCTTCTCCACGCTTGAGGACGTCACTGCTTTGCACATTCGTCATTCTTTAGCTCCGCCCACACGATACGCCTCCAGGCGCTCGGTTTTTTCCGGAAAGACTTGGTACAGCCCATATTTATTTTATAAATATAATAAAACTAAAGACTTTTCGGAGATATGAAGGGTGCAATACTACTCTATAGGTACTCAAGATTGACATGAGATTGACTGAAACTGAGTGTTTCACCCCCCCTTTAAAACGAATCTCAGATTTTGGTGACATCATCGCAGACTTCACTTTCTCGTCAAATCTTCTGTCCAATCAAAATGCTCTCTAGAATCTAAAGCCCACCCCCTACACTGCTGAAGCGGCAGCTGAAATCGGTCAGTTGTTAACACACATTTACTCATTTCTACATGGTGAACAGCACATAGCACACTATATATGTGATAGGAAACGATTCAGTGTAAATATGCTTTCATTTGAGGCGAATGAAGTCTGTTTTCACATTAGTTTCACGCATCGCCTCAGCGCACACCCCCTAACGGCTCTGGTCTAAATTTAGACTACAGACACGAGAGCGCAGAGCGGATCATATGCGCGAGTTCGCGCAGACAACAAACATATCGACCCATTTGAATTCTGCACAGAATGCTGCATTTCAAAGCGATATGGAGGAGATTATGATGATAAACAGTTAGAGGAAACTGGCTTTACCAAAGGTCCGCTCTTGCGCTCTAGTCAAACTGTATATTAACGAAACGATATTGGCTCTTTCAAAAAAGGGGAGGAGCTGCTAACAGCTGAAGCCGCTTCAGGGGAAATTACGTCAACACATTGAATAATGCGGCGCGTTTCAAGGCATTGCAGTGGACCTTTAAATTTGATGCAGTATTTTTCCCAGGTTGGGGTTTTCTGAAAACAAGCTTCTTTTTGATAGGAACCTTAGTGCATGAAGTCATGAAATCCTCAGTGAGGCTGGTGTAGGTTTTCAGAAGATTGGCTTTAATGCCTCGTGGTGGTTCTATGGTCATCTTGGAGCCATTCTGCAGAATAGACACTGGGAACTTGTTGCTGGGAAGACTAGTGAGCCAAAGACGGAAGTCCCGATGGACCTATGGTACAAACAGGTTTTTCCAATATATTTAAAAACTCTTACTTTTGAGAATCCAATAAATATAAAAGTTCATAGATTTTTCTGACAAACAGTCTATAAAAACTGAAATAGCTAGTCAGGTGTGTCAAACTTTGTCAGAATCGATGTTCTCAATTAGTCTCTCTAGAGATGGCATCCAGCTGGGAGCAAGGTGGCAGTTCTGAAAGAAGACCCATTTTCCTTTCTCCATGGCACTGTGCATCAGGATCTCAGCACTGGGGCCCTGACATACAACATACAATACATTATTTCAGTGTAATCTATTCAATATACTCAAATATACACAGATCTTAGACCCATGTTTAGATGAATACAAAATGCATATAAAAGCCCTTAAAGGTTATTAAAATGTATGTGATTTGGTCATAGCTCTAAAGAAATAAACCTCAAGTTTAAATTGTTAAAGGGGTGGTTCCGTGTTTTTTTCTAGGCTTGGTTGTGTTTATAGGGCACAGTATAACATGTCTTAATAGTTTGTTTTTTTTAAACGCTGCATTTTACATTACGGGCAGAAGTCACAGTGTTTATGTTAATAGCAAGGGTTTATGATGTCACCAACCCGGCAAGGAGCTCGTAGTAGTCCAAACCGACCATTTTGTAGGCAATAAACTGACGTAACTTTAAAGACATTATCTTCGCTTGCATTGAACTTTCAGCGCTGTAACTTTGCAGATACTGTTTATGCTCAAGCAGCAACATTACACACTAGCTAAAGTTTAAAAAGTGAAATCGCATCCAACCACCCCTTTAAGATATTAGTGTAATGTTGAATATATATGTAAACCAGTTGGTGTGAGCCGAAGGTCAGGTATGTCACAGTTCTTAGTAGGTGGCACAGAACATTACAGCCTTTCAGAAACTTTAAATAGTAACATAATTAGCACTAGGGTGGGAAGTCATCTTTTATTAGTGTTCGTCTACTGCAAAAAAAATGTATGGAGAGTATTTTAGTCTCAAATTCTCATAGGTATGAAGGTGGATGACTGAGATGGCATGTCGGTCATATTAGAGACAACCTAGTCAGAAGCTACAATTATGATATAGTTTGAGCATATATTTCTTTATTCCTTGACGTTCTACTGTAAGTTCTGACCTGGCCTTGCCCAAGGGAGATTGCGTTCATCTTCTTCGAAAACTTCATGACCTCTGCAAACTTATAGAGGTCAGCAGCAGGGTCGGTACCAGGAGAAAGCACAAAAATGAGAGCGGTGGAGGGAGATGACTCTTTAAACACCGCAGACAGGTCCGATGTCTGAGAGGCAGAAATGACAAATCATGACCAAAAACAGTGAGTCATAGAGGAACACATTATTAGTATGACCTAAAAATATGCAAATACCTGCTAAAGATTGTATTAAAATTGTGTCTTTGGCCTGTTTTTTTAACAATCTCACATGAAGTTCTTACATAAGCAGTGTGCTGTTTCATAGTTCCATCAATATCAAAATGCTATTAGATCACTAATGCTGTTATATGATGACATGAGTGTGGTGTATATGGAGTATATTTTTGGGTACCTGGGGTTCGATGAAACTCTGACCCAGCTGTGAAGCTACAAAGTCTTGCAGGCCGTGAGTAAGCCGGTCAGCTCTGAGACAGCGCAGAACCAGCAGCTTTTGAAACGAGTCTAAGTTGCTGTCCCACTCACCTGGAAGAGGCTCCCTGTTCACATACATACACATATGCGTATAAACTGAGAAACCTGTCACCATTTACAATCTTTAATAGGGCTTGCATGTGTGTTTGTGGCAACCTGTGTGGCTGGCTGCTGTCAAATATATTCTTGAAGGCCGATTCATGTTTGGGGAAACTCTCTGGCAGGTTACTGAAAGTGGGCAGGGCACTCAGTGCCAATATGTCCTGCCAGGCTCTCATGGACAGCCAGTTTGGAGCAGGATTAGGAGCCTGCTGCTGGGGCCGGCCCCCAGATAACATGTATCGCCACTCAGCCTGTACACACAAGGACATTTATGTATACATGGATCACATTCAGATATAAGTCCCCAGGATTATGATTCTTCATTACAAACATTGGCAATGATATGACAGCACAGTGTTGTATATTCAGTTGCCTCTATCACAGCATGATCAAATAAGACTCCTGGATATCTAGTGGTATAAATATTAGCATTATTAAAAGCAGCTTGACTGATAAAGATCAAAAGAAAACGCAGAATGAATTTACGTAATGAACTTTAAAAAAAATGTGTTTGTGTGTCTCTGATAAAACTATTTTAAATAAATGGTAAATATTTGCCGGATCGAAAGCAAAAAGGTTTAGGTAGAGATGAAAGAGAGACGAAGAAAAATAGACTTTTAATCCTTTTTTAAAAAAAATCTCGCTAACCATATCAATCTTGCCGTCATTCATCAGGATTCTGGCACACAGAAGAAAGGCGAACATCAGCTTGTGTTTCTCAAAAAGGCTGCGACAGACGTTATTGTACAAGCTGAAGGTGAAGAATTCGTTAATGTTGAAAATACGTTCCTTCACTGTCTCTGTGGGGAGGGAAGCCAAGACAAGACGTAGTATGTTAAACAGTTAGTTACAAGAAGTGATGTATCTTATTAACCAGTACTGTAAATTCCTAAAATATATAAGACATGTCTAAAACATGGGGGCTAGCGCCCACTAGGGAGCCTTTAAAGGGTTAGTTCACCCAAAAATGAAAATTATTTAATTAATTACTCACCCTCATGTCGTTGTACACCCGTAAGGCCTTTATTCATCTTCGGAACACAAATGAAGATATTTTTGTTGAAAGCTGATGGCTGAGAAAGGCTTCAGATAGGCCTCCATTGGCATTCAGTACAATCCCACTCACAAGACCCATAAAGGCACTAAAACGTTACAAAGTCCATCTCACTACAGGGGAAGTACAATAATTTTACAATGCGACGAAAATAGTCATTGTGCACACAAAAATCGAAATAACGACTTTATCCACCAAGTTTTTGACGTGAACTCGACGCATGCGCAACAATATGACGCAGATCCGCCATTTAATACATCACAGAAAACCTATTCTCGTCACTTCATAAAATTATTGTACAGCCACTATAGTGAGATGGACTTTGTAACGTTTTAGTGCCTTTATGGGTCTTGTGAGTGGGAATGTACTGAATGCCAATGGAGGCCTATCTGAAGCCTTTCTCAGCCATCTAGCCTAGAAATCTAGACGCCCTAGCGGCAGCAAATCTAATCTGTCCGTGAGTGTCGTCTAGAAACTCTCAATACCCTTCTGAGCTGTATTCCCCTAACTCTTGCCGGGCCAATCACATTGTGTATAGAGTCGGTGGGCGGGGCCATAATGACGACGGCCGAGTTGCGTTTGCGTGGTTCTAGTAAACACAGAAACTGGCGAACGGCGGTCTTTCGAATAAGCTTTGACCGCGACTCTGGAAGACTTGGAGTTAAGCTTTTCTCTGAGAAAAGAACGGCACTGAAGTCATTCTTAAAAGGGAAGATGTGTTCGGAGTTTTGCCGAATGTTTAATCTATTAACAAGCTCTGCTTCACCTTCATTGCTCTGGTTGGTGGTAGCGCTATCCTATCGCGTGCAGAGGGAGTTTGAGAGACAACCGTTTATCCCGCCCCTCGGATTGAGTCCGGTCAATGGTGAGTTTCCAGACCAAACATCTTGATGTGGGTCTGGCTTGTCAGGCTATCAGCCATCAGCTTTCAACAAAAATATCTTCATTTGTGTTCTGAAGATGAACGAAGGTGTTACGGGTGTCCAATGACATGAGGGTGAATAATTAAGGAAATAATTTTAATTTTGGGTGAACTAACCCTTTAAGACAAAACAAGCTAAATGAGCTAACACAACTCAAAATACTCAAGATATTTCTTATTTTAATTCAAGAAGAACCAGGGTTCTCACTGTCATGGAAAATCTGGATCTATCAGATAACCTAATTTTAAAAGTGTGATTTCTAAACCTGGAAATGTCATGTAAATTAATAAAACCACCATAGAGTAATACGATTTTATTTATTTACATGACTTTTTTTGTAGTTATGCCCAGTTCTAAAATATTTTATCAGGTGCAAATTTTAATTCTTTCTAATCCTTATAACTTAATCCTTATCCAATAAATTATGAACCACTTGAAAAGTAATAGGGCCTTTGAATATTGTTGCGGAAAATGGAGGCCTTGAATTCAAAAAGGTAAAGAACTGGCTTTTAAAAAAAACGTAAGAACATTTGGCAGGTTCTTCAGTGCATAGTGTCAAAAACAGGACAGTATGTTCTCTACCTGCTCGCTTTGAGTTGGCAATGCCACCCATGAAAATACTAAGAAACCACTCTAGAGAGTATTGGTACATTGGGTCCACGTTTGACAGATCTGACACGCAGAAGAAGAGAATCTGGGCTCGGACAGCCACTGGGACATATTCCAGACGTGTAGCGTCAATGTCCCTCTCAGTCGCCTCCGCTGCAGTCACTTTAGCCTAGTTATTTTTTATGAAAAAGATTACTTCTTTACAGTAGATGCTTAATTAAACAGAAGGCACATTTAGCTTTTCAAAGCAAGGAATACACAAGCTTTTATTTCAGACATACCTGAATCTCTTCAGCTTTGACTTTGGAGGCCCCAAGCACTCTTATCAGTTCCTCGTCATCAACAGGGTTTCCCTCTGAAGAGCTCAGTCGAAACAGGATCTGATCTTCTATCTCCTTTAATTCCTGTTTCATTTGCGCATTACTCACAATGAGTTGGTTCTTCGCCCCTTCCAGATCGGGTCTCTCTTCAGCTACGAGACACCCTAGCAGCTGATCCTCTAGCCCACTGCATTAACACACATGGAAACCTAGCACATGTGAAATCCAGGATCTACCTCACAAACTAGAAGCCTTCATTATGTTTATGTCTGAAGAAATGTAAGAGCAGCACCTGGGTGAGAGGGTGAAGTTAATGAGAGTGACTTTAGTGGCGATCTCCGGTGAGTAATGTGGGTTGGGCAGCTTAGTGGTAATGTACATCTTGAAGTCGTCATGATAGTGAATGACAGTGTCTCCGAGTTTTAGAACTGTGTTGCCTTCATGGGTATATGTCTGAGGACATACACACAAGAAAATCAGATTTACACTGAAGGCAGATAAGAAATACTAAAACACATGATTGATTTAAATATTGATCATTTAAAGCTTTAAACATAGATACTAGTCTAGCTATAGCAGCTTTTGAGCTTTGTTTTATGATTTATTCACACAAAACAGTGATGTGTACCTGTCGTAGGAGCACAGGGTCCAGTGCAGGGTCTAAATCCTCCCCTACATTCTCCAGTAAACAAGGCTTCCCAAAGCGGATAGCATTTTCTAAACTACGCAGGAAGTCCCGGTCACTCAACTTCATCACATTCAATCTGTTATCACGCTCCTGCGGAAACCATGAGAAAAGGCAGAAAAAAAGTTACATTGGGGTAAATGACATACACTGCCATTTAAAAGTTTGGGTCAAAAGTGTTTTACATCAAAAGGGAGCGCTTAGACATGTCATTTTACAAAAGATTTGTATTTTTTTTTTCTTTTGAACTTTCTATTCATCAAAGAATATATATAAAATAAAAAAACTAAGTAGCAAAACAGTTTTCAACTTTGATAATATAACAAGTTTCTTACAGAACAAGTTATAACAAGTTTCTTAACAGAAATTTAAATTAATTTGTAATTATATTTCACAATATTACTGTTTTTACTGACCAAAAACTTTTTTATGTCAGTGCATAATTCATCTAGTTAGTTCTGTTATGCAAGGTAAAAAAATATTTTAGTATAACTCTTACCATGTTCTTAATCCACTTGTTGGCTTGTCCCTGCGGATCGATGAACAGAGGCCAGCGCTGAGAGTATTGTGTGATTACTCCATTCTCCACAGAGAGACTATCCTTGGGCAGGCCTGCAATCTATACGAAATGACACAAAAAATGTATTTAAAAAGACCTAATAAACAAAACGTATGTATGTTGACTGGGTTGTCAATATAGAAGTTTAATGTCCATGCAGAGGACTTAAGTACAATGTTGTACATATGTGTTGGTTTCTAACCTGCCAGGAGCGGATCTTGACTTTGTCTCCTAGTGTGCTGATCAGGTTGGGCTGTTCTGTGTGAGGAACTGTCAGTTCTTTAAAACCCCTAAGCCACTCCTCAGCCATAGCTGAACGATACTCTCCCTGCAAAAATTATACATATTTATATATCCCCTCCCTAAGGCTAAATCTCACAATAAGATGTCGAAGATGTGTTTTAATGAGTTGGATTGTGGTAATGAGAGGATTATAGCATATAAGTAGAATAGACAATTTAATTTTCTATTGATTTATTTTGATTTTAGGGGGAAAAATGACGTGGACATGTTCTTAACAGGTTTTGCAATCAAACAGCCACATAATTAACAAAAGATATTCAAACATCGTTCTACCCAGCATGCATTTTCCCTACCACACTCCCACACACTCACAGTGAAGGGTCCGAGGTAAGCTATGTATCCGGCAGCAAGCAGCACATCTCCAGCCACGTTATTCACCATGTACTCCAGCTGCTGTACTGTCTCCCTCCAGCGCACCTTCTCATCTGCCAGACCACCAATCAGCTACCACACACAACAACAACAACATCCTGTGTCTAAACCTCCATGTGCTCAGTATAAACTCAACGTATAATGAACTTCTTCAAAACATATTCAATGGTCATATCATATTTGGAAAAACAGAAGGTACTGTTACCAGATGGATATGATAAAGAGGTAAGTTTGACCGGCCAATATAACAATAAGCTGAATGGAAAACTAGACGGGTGAGGTTTTTCTCCACTCACCTTATCTGCACGGATCAATCTGTTCTCACACAGCTGACATTTGGCATCTAGCTCATCTCTCTTGCTCAGGCATTCATGATACTTAGCCTGCAGGGTGGCAATGCCCTCCTCTACAGCTGCTAGTTTCATCTTAGCATCATCCAGAATGCGCTGTGTTACAGCCAGATCCTCCTGTGCTTCCTGCAAGGCTTGCTGTTCACACACACAAAGAAACATGACTATTAAAACATGAATATAATTATTAAAAAAAGCATTAGCTTTGGTCTGTTCACAACAACATGTTTGTAAGCATTAGATTGAAAATCAACAGCTTTAGTCAGAATAGCACTAAAACATTTTACATAGAAATAAGACAAATTGTCCAGAACAGACAGGCATATAAAATCAAATACACAAATTAACCATACATATGAGGAAATCTAAGCTAAATAATGTATTTAGCAGAAAGGAATCAAGCTCCTACCCTTTTGGGCTCTACAGCTCTGGCCACAAAATGGTACAAATGCATCGCTCGCACCCACTGACAGATGGAAGTACAGGCTTTGGACACCTTGGCGATTGAGTCAGTCTGGAACTCTGGGTTGTCAATATAAGGCTGCACTTGTTTGATCACCATGTCTGGGATGTTGTCCTGTGGAAAGAAGATTATTATACACTTTGGGCTAAAATGTTATAATTAATTATTCTTATGCCATCAATATTTTAAAATTGTGCTAAAAAATATGCAAATACACTACCATTCAAATGTTAGTGGTCGGCAAGATTTTTAAACGTTTTTTAAAAAGAAGTTTATTATGCTCACCAAGGTTGCTTTAAAAAAAAAAAAAAAAAAAAAACAGTAAAACAATAATATTGTGAAATATTATTACAATTAAAATGTTATTATTCTTATTACAGTGTTTTCCATTTTAATATATATCAAAATGTAATTTAACCCTGTGATGGCAAAACTGAATTTTTAGCAGCCATTAATAGTCTCCAGTGTCACCTTCAGAAATAATACTTGTATTCTGAGTTGGCGCTCAAGAAACAATTTTTTTATTAATGCTTAAAACTGTGCTACTTAATATTTTTGTGGAGCTCATTTTTCCTTTAGAAAGTTCAAAAGAACAACATTTATTTGAAATAGATAAAATACTTTTGGAACACTATACATGCCTTTCTCTGACCCTTTTTTGACCAATGGTATTGTATGTACTTCAAAATACCAGAGAAAAATAAAATAAAATAATAAACATCTCTTAAAAGTGACATAGCAAATGGTAAACAAAAGGGGCATGCGGTAATAGAACTTGCATAAAAAAATCTTCCCCTTACCTTGTCATACTTGAACAAACTCTCCAGAAACTTTCCTGGATCTTGCAGGAGGGCCTTTCCTGCATCCCAGTAGTCATCAACCTTCTCTCCGAGCTTCTCTCCTGCAACTTTCTTAGGTTTGATACCCTTCAGGATGCAGACAGCTTCTATAACCAGCTTCACACCTTGAGGAGGTCTCTGCATAGCCCTCACCTGTATATCAAACACACAGCTCACCTTGTGAGATAGCATGATCTAAACGTTTGCTGTATATGTACAGATGTTTACAGAAAATATGATGTTTGCACCTCAACGACATCACTCTTTTTCAGGGACTGCAGACTAGCGAGGGCGGCATCCATGGCAGGAAGTGCTTCATTCAGATCTTTCTGAGCATCATCAGCAATAGCCTGCGCCACACGAGCCTTTTCAGTGGCTTTAGCCTCCTCAGCCTGCACCGCTACACGGGTCTCCTCAGCTACCACTGTGTCTTCCTATACTCAAACACATTGCCCAGGCGAAAAAAAATCAAGATTAAATTTTACTCCTCCATGTTTTTACATGCTACATTTTTTATTTTTGATCATTTTATTCACTTTTATTTTCTCCATGGTGACCACAGTGTCCTTGGCTGCCTCCTCCAGCTGAGGCCTCATCATCTCCAACTCTTCCTGCATCTTGGCCACATCCTCTGCTGTACTCAACAACTACACACACACACAATCATAAAATACTTTTGTAAATTATGTACAGTAGGGTGTCCCATAATTTGGGACTTTTGAAATCTTTTGCTTTCACCCACCCAGTCAACTCCCTTTCATGAGAAATTATTTTTTTTTTGCTGAGATTGGACTAAGTTTGGGCGGTACTCCTGAACAAAATTGAAATGTTGTATTAATTACCATAACAGCACGTAATTAATAATTATACAAGATCATTAGTAAACCGTGATTTAGGTTAAAAAGGAGAACACAGAACAGTGTTATTAGTAGAGACCCTTTTTCACATTCGGTGAAGATACACTCAATGTATATTGAATGCAGAAGAACATTGCCAATGAAAGTGAAAGTGGCATGTGAAGGCCAAGTACGGTAACCCATACTCAAAATTTAACTTCTGCATTTATCCCATCCAAGTTAGTGCACACACATTAGAAGCAGAGTAGTGAATAGTGAACACACAAACACACACACACTGCAAACCGTGCACACACCCACCCGGAGCAGCCATTATGATGTGCACCAGGAGAGCATTTAGGATTTCTTGCTCAAGGGCACCCCAGTCATTTCTTGGAATGGAACCAACAACCTAACCATTAGGCTACGACTGCCCTCATGGAAAATTGTGACCAGATTCCAAGCAAGTATACTTCATCCTGGTTACGCAAAGTGGCCATCTGATATCAGAAACAGTCAAAAGTTTATCAGTGAATGAAACCTTAGCTAATATCAAATCAGATATGGAAGTACCTGTTGATAAAAAGATGCTTTCTTTGAGCAAACCCTAAATTATTAATTATCTGGATGGTATTTTGCACACATTTCGTACTTCTAGTGGAGAAACAAATGAGGGGATGAGAGGTTACCATTTCTCCCCAAACATTTTTACCACTTGGGCCACCCTGATGTACAGTAGAATGTACAGTACAGAAAAGAATTGAAGTTTCCCAAATTACCTTATCCAGGCCAGTTTTCATTCGCTGCCGAGCACTGTGTAGCTCCTGCTTCTTCCGGCCAATCAGAGATGAGAATATGCTGAGGAGCTCCAGGTAACTCTTAGGAGTGACATAGTTGTGGCGGGAAAGTTCAGCCAGGTACTGCTCACACTTCCTGGATACCATTTGATGGATCTCAACACACATTAGTGCCTGTACAGAGAGTCGGAACTCTGTTACACCCTGTATACATTTACACAGACATATCACACACTTTTCCTTACCAAGCTTTGAATGGTCGTAGGGCTGGCCTCCAGTTCTGGAAGCTCATTGAGGAAAGATGTTGCTACAGACTGTAGTGCCTCCTGTGGCCAGGCACTGAACCAGTCAATGGTGCAGCAGTTGACCAGTGAGGGAAACTGCCTAAGGCGAGCCCGGAACACTTCCCCTACTGGACTGTAGATGGAGGCAAAGAACAGTTAACTGTATGTTTCAAGCTATATCACAATAATGAGAAATCTTTCTAACACAAGTTAAAAAGATGTACACTAGATACACTAAATCTACACTAATCTAACACTGAATTTTGCATGCAACAGTTTTGTACAGTGTATTTGTAGCACTGAAATATCAACAGAGGTATTGATATAAAGATAAACCTCATGCATAGAACAGTGTGGATGTTGCTGCGGACTCTCTTGATGTAGGCAGCCATGAGGTTAGCTTTAGTGGGCTGCTGGCCCATATCCTGAACCACAGGATTCATGGCAGTCAGGATGCGCTCCTGCTCCTCCGAAGTGTAAAGATTGGGCACATCGCCTGAGTTTAGGATGTTATTCACATCCTCCAGGAAAGATTCACTCTTAATCTGAAAACCAGAAGAGAAGACATAAAAATTATTAGCATGTTGTTGTGTGTATTTGCCAATGGTGACAAGGTGATTTACTCTTTTAGGAGCATTTATTAATGGACTGGAAAGTCCATTAGCCTAACATAAGAGAACTTCATCACCCCGTTTCATCAAATCAATGTTGAGTATCAATAAATTCCTTGAGGCTTGCTTTTGCTACTGTACTACAATTAGTGTTGTGCAAAATTGACATTTTCACAGAGGTGTACAGTAACAAAGTACATTTACTTGAGTACTGTACTTAAGTATACTTTTTGAGTATCTGTACTTTACTGGAGTATTCTTTTTTCTGGAAACTTATGACTTTAACTTCACAACATTTGAAAGACAAATATCGTACTTTTTACTCCACTACATTTCTATCCAAGTCGAAAGTCGTTTCTGTAGCAGCTCTGAAAGTCGGTGGATGATTTTTTCCTTCTTTAAAAAGTTTTTTTGTTGTTGTAAACAGTCTATCAGGAATCACTCTTATATGGTCATATACATTTTGTTGTTTATGTCTTATAAAAGATTAATAATATAAACGTCTGGGAGAAAGAGAAGAGTAAAGTTGGGAGAATATCACATGCGTATCAGTGTATTTGATCCGTGCATTCGGCCTTAAAGTGACAGCAGCTTTGTTAAGAGTTTTGTAACTTATATACAAGTATTTAAATACTTTAAATAGTTTAAGTTAGTCGTATGCTAGTATGTCGGATGGAGCATCACTGAATGCTTAAACCATGATGGCATAATGTGCATTTATACAACAATAATAAAATAATGCATTGGCATAAAAAAGGAAATTTACTTTTGATACTTAAGTACTTTTGAAAACAAATACTTCTGTACTTTTACTTGTAACTGAGTAATATTTAACCAGTAGTACTTTTACTTTTACTCAAGTAATAGAGTTGTGTACTTTGTCCACCTCTGCATTTTCAAAACTGACTAGTTAGTATATTGTCTAGTCAACTAACGGGACTTAAGGAAGCCCTGTAAAATATATATAATATTTATTAGTCATTCCTCTAGTCTTCAGTGTCACATGATCCCTTAGAAATAATTCTAATATGCTGATTAATATGCTGAAATACAGCTTTAGTGAGTACAAGAGACTTCTTTCAAAAACATTAATGAAATCTTACACGCACCAAACGTTTGAACAGTATATATAAAATCTAGAATGTAATGTATAATCTGTGATCTCACCTGTGTATCTACAAACAGAAAGGTGATCTGTACATTCTGTAGACCAGCCTTTAGCATGATGCTCTTGATGTCCTCTCTCCACTCCAGGAGGCCATAGTTCTTGGAGAGTTCAATCTGGAAGCACTCATACTCAGCCCTGATAATATAATGACAGTCAAATAAGAAAAATAATGTAGGTCAATGAAGCCATAAATGAGGTCTCTAATTTGGTGTATCACTTATGGCCCATTTCCAAATGGACATATGAATGTTCAGTGTGTTTCTATGGACCTTTAATGAAGTAGGAGTATCTCTTGTCACTGATGGTGTGATATAATAGCTGGAGTCTCACTATAATCGTTTCTTTGTGGGTGGTATAAAGACATTACCTTAAACCTCCCACAAAGTCAATGATCAAACGTATCAGTATTAACTGAAGTTTATGAGCTGGGCTGGCAGTAGGGAATATAGTGACCACTTAAATATGTTGTCACTTAAACACATTTGAACAATAATTTTCAAAATATAAGTAAAAATATTGTGTCTATTATAAAATTATGCATTTGTATTATGTCACTGATATTTATGGTACTGATATTGAATATTGCTTGCATATGTGTTCCAGGCATGACATATGATATAATTCTTTTCAGTTCTACATGGGTGGCAAAGCAAAAAAGATTACAGGCAAGGGACACTTTGGCAAAAATATTGACGTCAAAATTGTTAAGGTTTAAATCAGTGGGCCAGTTTGACTTCTGGTTATGATATAATAAAGTATTTTTCAACTGACTCTCATTAGTAATGCTAATTATATTTCAGGGGGTTCAGCACAATAAACGGTTCAGCTCTCACATATGTGTGGCAAGCCTGGTGAGGGACTGGCGGCCGCTGCCACCAACCCCTAACAGCAAAGCATTCCCCAGGGGCTGGCGCAGGATACGGCTGATACGACACACATGCTGTATGGCGTCCATGAACAGCACCAGCTTCATCTTAGAGGTGCTGGTCTGGTTATAATCACCCATGTACTCCTCCATCACATGGACCAGCTGTATTAGGGGATAAGAAACAAAACTTCAAAGGACCATATGATTTTTAAATTAAATAAAATCTGCAAAACACTTGCCAAAATAAATATCAAAGCAACCAAAAGGATAAAATAATAAATAGGTTCTATTTTTGAAAATGTGACTGGTGATTGCACATGCAAAAAAAATCAATTTGAGGTATCATTCATTTCTGTAGCAAGCACCACTAAAGGCGGGCGTACACCGTGTGAGAGGAAATACGAGACGAGCCGAGCAAGTTAAGAGCACCTCCCGACCTTACGATAATTTTTAAGCATGTTTAAAAAGTTTGGGGAGTCGGCCCGATTTTTACCAGCATATGACTGTCCCCTATTGCCAAATCATGCACAAGCACGTCATATAGGCTCAATCTATGAGTATTATTAGCTCAGTGGCTGCAAACATACAGCGTTCACACACACACACACACACACACACACACACACACACACACACACACACACACACACACACACACACACACTCTTTCTCTCTCTCACGCGCACCCTCTCTCTCCTTCTGGTTGTTTCGGTTAAAAGGAATGGCTACTGTTCTCTGCTTTTCAACAAATCATTTGCACACATTGTTTCTTTATTTTTTGTATCTGAAGCTATAGCAGCAACATTGAAAGCTCGTGTGATCGCTGCCGGCTCGCGGTGCAAACAGTCGTGTCGTGTACCAGCTCATTTGATGCGATGATCAAATTAAATGACTCGTAGCGTCTGCAATATCTCACGACCTCCCGAGTGTCCGAATTCGCATAGTGTACGCCCGCCTTAATATGTAACCAAATAAATACAAGGCAGTTTATGCCCCATTTACCTTTTCTCTATCTTCAATAAGTTGGTAGACCTTAACAGACCCGGGGAGCATGAAGTCTCCATACAAGACTGGCTGGTACGGGACCACCTCCTCAATCTTGCACCCAAACTCCTGTATGTGAGTGTGGAGGAGCTGGTCGAACCACTTCCGGTCCTCATCACTGACCAGTCGATCCTGGAACACCCTGCAGCTCTCATGGTACCAAAGCTGCAATAGCTGTATTTTATTCTGTGTAAACAAAGATGACATAAAAGATTTTATAAATAAATAAAACATGAAATATCAGAAAATCTGAGGTTTATCAATGGTTGTACCTCTATTTTAGCAGCCTCTGCCATAAGGATGCCCTGGAAGACTTTCGAGAGGTCCCTCAGGTTGAACGTATAGTGAGATTTTGCAGGTGTGGGTAGGAGTGCAGAGGTAATAGTGGAGTATACCCTGATGGTAGCATCCACTAGTGACTCACTGAACGGTTTAATTTCTAGATTTTTCTCTAAAAATAAAAAAAAGTAATCACAGATCAAAATGAGATGCGTGACATTAAGACATCAATATAAGCTCAATGTTGATATTAAACTTTACTTATTACAAAAATACATTTGTAACTTATATTTCCATATTTAGCTCATATCTGTTCCTCTTTTGTAATTCACTTTGGATAAGAGCATAAATGTAAATATTTGTAAATATCAGTAAGAAACATTTCTTTCTCTTCCTGCTCTCTGTCTATATTTTTGTCTTTCTCCCTGTATAAAGCTTACTGCCTGGATCCTTTTTACTCATATTTCCATCTGTTGAAAAAAAAAACAGACTCCATTAAGATCCATTTAAAATGTGACTAAAGCTTCTGACAGGTGTTTCCTGTTGAAACCCACATAAAAATACATTCATATCTAGATGCCCGCATGATGACTGTCACTCACCCATCCAGCTCCCCAGGATGGTGGAGAAGATCTTCCTCTTGCTGGTGTCCTCCATCTCAGTGAATGACAGGAAGTTGAAGTGGCGTGTGAAGCGTTGAGTGATGGGGTTCCTGCCCCCGCCGGGGGGACCCATGGCACATGCAAAGTTTATGTCAACAAGGTTTTTAAATGTGCCTGGTAAACACAGAACACAGATTACACTTTGATAGTTTGGCATTTTTTGGTTTTTGTGGAGTTACGTGTACCCGCTCAAAATGTAAGACATCTTAATGTTATTGGAAAACGATACTTATACTCATCAAGCCTGCATTTATTTGATCAAAAGCACAGTAATCTAATACAGTTTTCTATTTATATATATATTTAATTTAGATATTTTTATGAATTTTAAAATGTAATTTAATACTGTAACGGCATTACTCCCTAACTCCAGTCTTTACTGTCACATGTTCCTTCAAAATGATTCTAATATGCTGATTCAGTTTAAAACAGTTTAATATTTTTGATGAAACCATGCTACCTTCTTTTCAAAAACATTTATTTTAATTGGAAATCTTTTGTGACATACATTTCTTTACTTTCACTTTTTATTTATTTAATGCATCCTTGCTGAATAAAGGTATTCATTTCTGTACACAAAAAAATGACTGACTCCAAATTTTCAAATGGTAATAAATGTATGAACGTGCATAGAAGATGTGCATTCTTAGTAAACACACCTATCTGTTTCCTGTCATACCAGCCTCCGTGATCCATCCACTGGCGCAGCAGTTCAATGGGAGGCTGGGCTCCATATGTTTCCAGCATTGGCATGTTCAAATCATCAATGAAGAAGATGAAATATTTTCCCAGAGGAGGACCAAACACACCCTTACGCCTGTAAGAAAGATACATAAATACTAAACTTAATGATCACAATACATTGTATGTACAGTGAATTAGTAGTTAAATTCAATAACAAAGTGATGAGAGGAAGAGACTGAGAAGGAACCTCCTGTCAAGTTTGCTGTCGATATAGTCTTGAGTTTGGTTGGCGGAGGTGCGAGCAGAGAAGATAAGGAAGTGAGTTATGTATTCAGCAGGCATTTTCTTGAGGAGCTTGTCTGATATGGTCAGGGTCTTTCCTGTGCCAGTGGGCCCAATGCACAAGACCTGACAAATCAGAGAACAAGATTAGCAGTACATATGTATGGCATTAAGTTGACTGTATGTTGAATGAGATTCAGAACTACCTACTGGTTTTTTATTAAAAAGCAGCATGTCTATCAGGAAGGACATTCGAACAGTGTCGACTGTGGGCACAATGATGTCCGAGTAGCTAGTTTCTGGGGTGATGACCACTTCCTGGGCATATTTCATCCAACTGACCCACTGTATCTGAAGCATTTCAATAATCAAGTGAATGTATGTTTATTCATTTAAAAATAAAAGCATTGCTCAAAAATGTTTTGTAAAAGGAAATTCAATGTTCAAGAAAAAATTCTCACCTTTCTCTCTTTACCCTCATCATCTTCATCAAAACGACTTATTCCTGCATCATCTAAATTGTAATCATACACTTGTCCCTCCTCAGGGAAGCACAGCCGGACCTGAAATCAGACAATTGAGGTTTGCAAAATGCAGTGTGCCGCTCTGAATAAATAAACTTACGTAAGAGCAATAAAAATAATGTTTTGAACACTCTCTGGCACTGCTTTTTAATTATCTAAAGCATGTAAATCATTGCTGGTAGCACTAAACTTCATGATAAATGTATGCTTCTATTGACCTTTTCTTCAGTCATCTTGCCCCTGAGCCAGGCACTGAAGCGTTGGCAGCTATTAACATCTCCTGTAGCTCCAACACTCCATATGAGTGCAAAGATAAACCAGGGCTCAATCAGCTCCTGCAGCCGAGACAGTTTCTCCTGGGAAAGAGGCTTCTTACCCTGACCACACAAACACAAAACAAATCAGTTTAACCATGAATAAACAAACAAGTCTAACCACTATCATACTAAAAAGTTATCTGACCTCTTTTGGGATGAAGGGCTCAAAGAAACAGTCCAGTAGTTTGAGAAGAGAGCAGGTGAGATTGCTGTCCATGGAGGTGATCACTTCCTTTACCGATTCTCTGACAAATTTGATGGAGTCCTGAGGATACACACGACAACACCTTAAAATCCTGATAGACAATGAACTACAGTCAAACCAAATTTTATTTAGACACCACACTTCAAGATTTTCTCACATTATCACAGCTTATTCGCTATAATTTAGAAAATATGACAAGAACTCAGAGTTAAACTGTATAAAAACAAATTAATCTTGATAATGTCAGATAACTTAGATAGAAAGGCATGTAATGGATTACAATCATCCAATCAGCTGTCAGCTATTAAGTACACAATTAGATAATTCCAATTTAGGGCAACCGATTACCAAGTAATGCTTTTTTTTTTTTTTTTTTTTTTACTTGTATGAAGATTTTTGGGGTATAAAATGTCACAGTTTACTTTATTTTGCTTTCCTCACTTACATAAATGAACTATAGTGTCATGCAACCACTAGTACAAAATAATATCTTGTGTGTGAAAAACTTTTGGTTTGACTGTACATACCTTACATTATATTCAGTTCATATAAACAGATATTTAATAAATAGACTATTTTTAAACCAAAGCCCTATACCAACCTAACTAACAAAATAAACCACATACCATACACTACATAAAATGACATTCACAAACATATAATTAATATAATTTCTTTAATTACAGAAATGAATTCCAGATGTCATTACAGACAGGTATTTTCAAAAAGCAAGTACAATGTAAAAGTATGTATTTAAGTGCATTAAAATTATTAACTTATATGTTAGTACATAGTTGAAGGGATAGTTCACCCAAAAAGGACAATTCTATCATCATTTAGTCACACTCAAGTTGTTCCAAACCTGTATACATTTCTTTGTTCTGCTGAAGGACAAATACATTTGGAAGAATGTTTGTAGTCAAGCCAAAAATAATATGGTAATCAATAGCTACTGAGATCTGCTTGGTTACAAACATTCTTCCAAATATCTTCCTTTGTCTTCAGCAGAAGAAAGAAATTCATACAGGTTTGGAACAACATAAGGGTGGGTAAATGATGACAGAATGTTCATTTTTGGGTAAACTATCCCTTTAAGCTCACCGAATATAAAGTGGGTCCAAATACTGTACCAATACTGTACCAATCACCTGTAAAAACCTTGTGAAGAGAGAGTTGAGTTGATCTGTGTAGGGCTGAAACATGTCAGGAATAGTACGGAGCCAACACTCTGTGAATGGAGTTAGACCCAGAATACTGGGCTCAAGATACACCATGCCACAGCGAGAAACCGTGGCAGGAGACGCCACTGCCAAATCCTGCACCTCAAACATCATTGTCATCACCTGAGGGCCAAAACAATGTCAGAAAAAAATCACACACAATACATTTATATAGTTACACAAAGGAGCTACAATATGGGGTGTCAGAAAGTGGCCAATAGCAGAAATTCTCATACATCAGAGAGTTTGATGATCTCTCCGGAACTCAGACACAGTTTCTTGTTGTCATCCAGAACTGTGTTCATGTTCTCAATCCACACAGCATCCACAGGCCCATCAAACATGTACCACTTCTTCTCTTGGTCCATGGAGGAAGCTCCATCCCGAATGAGACAAGACAGTATACCATCTGTCCTGTAATCGAATAGTGTGTGTTACTTTTAACGACCTGTAGACTATTGTTAATACAATACATCCTGAGTGCACTCACCACTCATGAGTAAGTTGGTCAAATTCTCCATAAAGCTGCCCCATAGTGATGGACTTTGGGTTGAGTATATAGGTCTGTACAGCCTCGTATACTCCTCCACTAACCGAGGACTGGCCTTTCAGTGCAGTCATGGCTGCTCCCAGCACTTCATAACACTACAAGTATGTGAGAGTGCATTTAAAAAAACTAATTCCAAAATAAGAATTTTGATTTTGTTTTGTTGCAGCTTATTCATTTGTGCACTGATTTGTGTATTAGCGAAGCTTACCTTCGTTTTCCCAGAGCCTGATGGTCCTACCAACATTAGACCATGTCTGACTACAGTGGTCTCATACAACTGAATGCACTTGGTTATATAGCCTGCAAGACAAGAAAAGCATTTATACTTGTTTATTTATTGTGTTCATCATGTGCTAAGAAACCACTACAGAAGTAGAATTTTGTACTTTGAAAAATCTCGTGCGTTTTCAAAGCCAGTTTAAATTCTAATCATATCATTAGATTAAATTCAAATTATATCAATGATATTATTCAAGGAAGACCTACATTTTTTTTTAAAGCCAATGATAATCCCATATAAAGTTATAGTTTGTTCTTTATTTCTTCTCACCATCTACATCTTTAAGGCACTTGTTTGCACAGACGTTCCTTATGGACTCCTCTAGGGTACCATAGTCAATTGGCTCTTCACGGATCTTGGGGAAGAGGTCGGACACAATGCCATTGAAGAGCTTGAGGTCATCCTGAAGAAACTTCGGCACATTGACATCCCTGATGGCACGCAGACATATCAGCTCCTGGATAAATCATGAAATCAGTTTAGCCGCAGACAGTTTTATAATTATGATGTTTCAATAAGGGATCGAATTGCAGAAAAACACATTCAACAACACTGCAAACACACCTCATTCATGTCAGGATTTTCCCTCTTTAAGTTTCCAGCGGCAGAGATCACAGTTTTTACAGCTCTCATCCCAAAATCATAATGATCCTAATAAACAACAAGAAACAAAGTGAATTTAAAGCAAATTAAGCCTGTTTTTTTTTTCTTTTAGATTCGCTAAAAACAGTTAGGGTTCTAACAATTATTGTGAAACTGGAAAAACCTGTGATGTAAAGGTCAGACCTGTGAGCTGAGCTGTTCTGAGGACAGTTTAAAGGTGCTGGTGATTTTTTTGGACAAGACTTTGGCATCGCTGAAGCCAAATGAGTAAAGAGAGATCTCTGCTATCATGGCATAATCAGGAATCATCATAGCCACAGGACGGAAGAGGGCCTGAGGAACACATACAGTTTCTGTATATGTTGAAATGTTTGTCTTTTATTTTGTATGTTTAGATGGCTGTTGGTGAGCTCTGTACCTTTAAATTATCAGGTAGTTCAGTACGACCAGCATAGCCAGGATTCATAGTGATGAAGACAGCACAGGACGGAACAAGAGCGATTTCCATGCCTTCGAATACAAATGTCTTCACCTAAACACAACAAAATAATACCTTTTGATCAATGAATTTCCATGACTTTTCTAGTCTTTCATGAGAACAAGATAAGATATATTGGGACTAAACTCTATGTATGAGTGTTATTGCTGCATTCATGTGCTCTTGGAATTATAGTAAATATGAGTTTCCTAGGTAAAAATTGCACATGAACTCGTAATCACGACTTCAGAAGTGGGAATTATCAAATTTCTGAAATCACGTGAAGGTGGCATATGTTGCAATTAACACGCTTTCTGTCCCATGCATATATAACAGTCTTTTCATAGTACATCTATTCTCAAGTGTGTAACTTTACTCACTCTTTGCTGTTGGGCTTTTTGAATGGTTGTGATCTGTTGAGCCACGACTGATAAAACCTCCACGTCTATTCGATTGAATTCATCAAAGCAGGCCCAGGCCCCTGAACTAGCCAAACCTTTTAGAAACTTGCCCATGGCTATGAAGTCCAGCTGATCAGAGCAGTTAAAAACTACAGTCTGGATGGCCAGAGCTTTGCCCAGGTCTTTAGTGGTCTCCGTCTTTCCAGTCCCTGCAGGGCCCGCCGGGGCGCCTCCAAACTTTAAGTGAAGTGCACCAGTCAGGGTTAGATAGCACCTGTATGGCAAACATAGTATTGTTTATTCCGAACAAGGAACGTATCCTTTAAAAGGCTTTGTTTTGAAAACGATAAATATGTTTAAAGTTCAACTTTCTAATATCACCTGTCTGTCAATGGCGTGATAACAAGTCGTCCTGAGTTACCAAGGTACTCATAACCATACAAGAACTCAGCATTCACCGCTCTGATGTACAGGTCATCACGCCAGTAATATCTACGAACACACAAACACATGTCTAAACTCCATGTCTATAAAAATGTATAGTTTTATTCATCTAGGATGCATTAAGTTATATAACCTCAGTTGACTGATCCACTCAAAGTCATTGACACTGGACACTTTCTCCTCAACCAGCTTGGCTGCCACATCTTTAGCATGCACTTCAATCACAATAAGTGCAGAGAGTATCGATCGCTGCATCTTCGACAGGTGACCCCGCACCAACTGGACCAAATCTCCCAACTATTCGTAAAGATTCAAAAACTTTTATTTAGATCCCATGTTTCCTTATTAGAACCTACAAAAAGGCAGTTGTTTGCATTGATGCAAAAAATCTGTACCTGCGTCTGTAGCTGTGGATATAGCCGATCTGCCAGGTCTCCCTTCTCCAGAGACTCTGACACCTCTGCGGTCCAAAATGTTTGACATCCAGCTATCACCACCTGCCCGGGCCAGGACAACACCCACTCTGTACGAGGACGCTGCAGAGAGACGAGCAAAGAAATATGACTCTTTATATACAGAACAATCAACCACCATTGACAACATTAACTACTTACAGCAGGGGTGTCAAACAAGTTCCTGGAGGGCCACTGTCCTGCAGAGTTTAGCTCCAACCCTAATTAAACAAGCCTGAACCAACTGATCAAGGCCTGCAGATTACTAGAAACTTCTAGGCAAGTTTTTAGTAGCTGGTTGGAGCTACACAATGCAGGACAGTGGCCCTTCAGGAGTGGAGTTTGACACATAATACAAATAGGTTGTGACAGAAAGGTGCATTTTTAAAGTCAATAGTGATTTATACCTATTAAGGTTACCATTGATAAAAAATTACAAAAACAGCAACTTCACTTACCTCAACATAAGCTTTCAGTGAGCGACTGATGTTGTCTCTCACACTGGCCTTCATGGAGTTCTCCACTTCCCGCAACCAATGCTCCACATTCCCAGAAGGAGACACAGGAATGGACAAACGGACTTCTTCTCCCTCAGCAGAGTACATTTGTGTGATCTGCAAATCTGACTGGAACTGGAGCTGCATACAGTACAATAGATTTCATAATCTGTGGCATTAATTTAATCATTTTACTACATAAATCAAAATGATATTAATATTTTCTGCCATGCTGATTATGTGAACTTCTAATATGGCAAACATATTAAATCTGATCTGTTTTCTGTAAAAGAGCACTCACCCGGGCGATGTTCTCAAAGCATTTGCGGAGATGTGGCTGCACTGCTGTTGGATCTTTAGTCTGAGATAAAATCTCGAGCAACTCATCATCTGATAAAAAATAAAATCTAAACCAGAAAATAAAGATCGATTTAAAATAATTCCTAATGATCCTGCACAAATAAATTTAACTTGAAAGTGCTAAGACAACCATAAAAACTGATCATTTTAACCTAGGAAAGGCACTTCGTTTGGTCTCCAGGTATTCAGTCAGTCCTTTCTGCACAAGCTCCAGTAAATTGTTACAGTCCTTGAGACTAGCTAATAGACGTGGCTCAGGACACACCTCAATCACCTGGACCCATAAAGACAAAGAATTTCAATTCTTTAATTAACCACTGAAAAATCTACTATAATGTGATTAAATATTCTGAATCTGCTCACCTGACTGTTATCATGGGCAGCCTTCATGATCTTTCTCCAGGTGCGCTCCATAGTCTGATACCTCTTCCCTTCCACAGGCAGCTGGCGATTGATGTCATCAGAACTGAAAATGGGTTCCATGTACAGCCACGACCGTTGACAGATAAGCCACTCTTCTAATACATCCTACCAGCAGAGGGCCACAGTGACACAGAGTCTTTTGGGGAAAATACTTATAGCCATCAATAACAAATATTAAGGAAACTTTAACAGACTCTGTTTAGTTCGCTTAGTTACGTGCATCCGTCACCATTTAAACTGCCCTGTCAATCATCGTCACAGTTAAAATCCTCCACATTCAATTTAATTTCCTACCGTATTGGAGCAAAATTTGTGGGTCTTTAATGCAGAGACTTTTCTCATGAGTTTGCAGTTTAAATATAATGATGGATTTAAAATTTTATGGTCAAAACGGATCATTTCAAAAGTTCACAATGCTCCTGCGGTTGAAATATAATGTGGTGGATAACACTGAATAAATATATTTTCGTCAGGTTAAATACTGATAATTTATCACGCAAGCCCCTTTACCTGAATCTTTCTACTTAACTGTCAGACTCACACATCCGTCATGTTTGTGTTTTTTTAAACTCTTTTTATCCACATTTGTAGTTCTAATCGAATCCTCATCCATCTCGTAATGGGTTGTGGGCAATATTAGCCGTTAAAGTGTGTGTCAATCAACCAGAAATAGTAGACCAGCCGGGTATCTTTGGAATACTCTTTTCAACATACTACAATTTAGGACATACAAATTCTATATTCTAATACTATTTGGGATGGATAGTACGAATTGGGACACACCACTACAATATTTCAAAATCATACCTACAGGATGACATTGGCTTACCTGTGTCATTTTCAATTTACTTTCCCATTTATTGATTCTCTCCTCAAATGGTTTTTTATATGGGGAGAAGGCCATGCTCTGGGTCATGACAATGTGGTCATCAAGCAGCTGAGATGCTTCATCTGGGCTGTTCAAGATGTAAGTGCCCGTCTCCTTATATGGTATCACTTCAAACCTCACCGTTGACCATTCCTGCTCCATCTTGTTCAGAGCCTAAAGCAGATGTATGAGAATAAAAAAAATTGTAATATGAAATAAGCCCATGGAATTGTCGTTATACAATTTAGACAAAAATAACAATGAAACCCCCTTTGATATATGTGAAAATGTGATATATTCCACTATTGTTAATTTATAACAATAAAACTGACAAATAAACAGGGATATCTGGGTGCAGGTACAAAAAAGCAGCATTGTTCTTTTACATAAACTATTGACATCGTAACAGTGGCAAACTTATCCTATTTGGCATAAATGGATGACACTGTGTTTTTATGTGCCTCATAATGGTAAAATGCACCTGAAAACAACTCCACTACACTCACTTGCTCAATAGCATATTCTTTTCCAGCCTCCTGAGCTACACAGCTGATTTCCTCCACATGATTTTGCAGGCCCATCTCCTGACAAAGGGAAAAGGTAAGGTTCGCTTTAGACCTCATATTAATGTTAATACGTTCAGAAAGAAGTTCCCAGTGGCGGTTCCGCATGCCAGGATTCCTCAGGCCCCGTATCAGAGGAATGAATGGACGGAAGTCTTCAATCTTAGTCCGTATTTCAGATGCCACTTGTTGACAGGCTGAATGGAAAAATGTTTTTTAACTGAATGAACAGATGTGCGTAAATAAAACATTTCTAAAAACTGAATTCCCCACTACTTTTATATTTATGAGAATTTAGTCTTCACTTATTGTAATGTATTTAATTCTTGACATGAGTTATGATAAACTTATTGTAAAAACATAAAATTTTTGTTTGTATACTCTCAGCTCAGCTTTGTTTGTATCCTCTTAAACTTACGTCCTACTTACCGGGAATGTCTTTAAACTGTTTGACACACTGGTGCATAGTCTTGTAAGCATCCATAACATTACGCTCCAGCATTTCAGGGTTGATGGCTGACAGCGGGTCGTTGAGCCAGCTTTCATGCCAACGCAGCCAATCAGATGTCGTCTTCCACAGGTCATGAAATGGCTGAAACTCTCGGTTCAGCTTCTGTAACTCTGTGTACTAGACCGCAACCATAAAATATAAACAAATTATTTTTCAATTCAAAAATGTGATTTATCATAAAGGAAAACTATGGTCTAATGTCACAAAAGAAAATAATAAAACAATGAATAATTAGCCTGTAAAATTAGAGTTAACCTACATTAGAGACTGGCTTGCCAAAGAGTCGTTCACGGTTGTTGTAAAGCTGTGCCATTTCCTGACATTCTTTCAGCTGCTTGCCAACTCTCCGCACCTCATTTGCCACCTCGTGTGCTCGCCCAATGTTTGTGTAACCAGAAAGTCCAGCTACCACCGTCTGTAATTTTTAAATTTCCTTGGACTTTATAGTATGATTTAATTAAATAACTGATGAGCATATTTTGCTGAGGAAGTAAAACAGGAAGTGAGTCCCTACTGATAATGCATTTAATAATGATCAGTGAATCTGACCTGCAGGAAGCTCAAGCGTTCCAGGAAGTTGTTTTGGTCAGCGTCCTGGATCTTATGGAAGCGTTCTTCATCCTCAACAAGTTGGGCTTTCACTGCTTCCATCTGATTCAGGATCTTATAGGGCCAGGCCATTGCTGTCCACCTACACAACATTTAATATTTAGGAGGCTGGCTACACAAAAGACTGGGTTAAAACATTATTTCATTCAATGGCAAGGCAATGATACACTCACTTCTCATTGAAATCCTCATCAGAGAAACTGTAGAAGAATTCATCCATTAGATCACATTCAGACATAGCTTTGGATAAAAGCTCCTGCAGGAGGCCATTAGCCAGTGGAGACAAGAGAAAACTCATTCAGAATACTGCAAAAACCACAACATCACAACAGGAATATGAAATATTATCTGAATTAGGCAGACATGGCCAAAAGGGAGTACACATGCTCTGATATGCCGACCTTTCAAATTAAAGGAAAAAACATAAAATAAGATTTTACATTTTCTGCAGAGGGGTGTTGCAGTTCAAACTGCCAGGTTGTTGCTATGCATTTACTAAATTCTTGGTGATTTAAAGCACATATCTGTAAGTATCATTGCTTGGGTGTTCTGAGTGGTTGCTAAGGTGTTTCAATAGACTTCTGGGTAGTTGTTCAGTGGCTAATTACTGTCTAAAGTCAATAGAACCACGTCCAAGTCACTATTATATTCTGGCCTCTAGATAAGGCTTAAGTCCTTTAATACAAGTGTATTGGATTTTTTGCCCAGTTTTTATATGATATTGAGTTATCGTATATAATATAATTTGGTTCAGACTTTGATGAGCTAATCTAATAGGATACATGTTATGTTGTGCAATGATAACAGTGACTGTACCTCATGCACTTTGAGTTGCTCAGGGACTAGTTTCATCCATTCTCTCTGCTCTGTGAGCTCCTCAATGCAGCTGGGCTCCTCAAACAGCTTTTTGCTGATGGCTTTACACTCCGTACATGCCTGAAACACACGCACAATATTATATAACAGAGTTTTATTCAGACTTGATTAAAAATGCTTCTAGTCCTAATGAACTCTGACTCACATCCTGCATCTGTTGACGCAATCTCAGGGCAAGTCGGTCCAGCAATGCATTGGCGAGGGCTTTCCGTTTCTTTATCAGGTTTTGCCGAATAGCCTCCACGCTTACCATGAAGGGTCCAATGATGATGGTTGAGGAGATGGACTGATCTAAAAGTTTCATCTCCTTCAGGTGCTCCAGAACTTCCTGCTTTACCTCCTGAGGGGTCTTGTTTTCATGACTATGCAACCTTGAAGACACAAAAACATATGCAGTTGAACAATTCTTGCTGTGTAGTGTTTTACAGTATACAGCATATGTACATTCTTTACAATTATCAGTATATAGAAGAATATATAAGCAAACAATATTAGAGATTTACTCTAGAAAAGTGTTGATATCCGAGTTGTAGAGCTCAAGGTGGCATTCAAATTCACGGGCGTATGCTCTAAGAGGTATGATAGCCTGTTTCAGGGCCAACCTGATGCTCTCCCTCAGATTATTGACTTCAGGTTCCCACAAGCCCACTGACCATAACAAGTCTCCAACAATGAACAATTTCGTCAGTACACGCTAGGAGAATGGGACAAAGCAAAACAGAAAAAAAGCTTCAAATATATCATTTTAATAATATAATTAGTATGTTTTACTGAATACATTTGGCTTTTATAATAATACAGAAATTTATATTTATAGTACTTTTGATAAACATAACCTCTTTATGGTCTAATTTATGGTAATTTCTTTAGTGAACGCTTTTCATAAAAGTTATTTATAACAGAAATCAGATTAGGAACCTTGTCTATTAGGGGTAAGTTGTATGTGGACAGGATTCCTTTATCAAACAGGTTGATAATGGAGGTCTCAAAGTTCTCTAGAGGAGTGCTGTAGTGAACCCCAGTCTGGTCGAGCACCAAATCCACTGAGAAGAGGGGTTTCTTTTTTGGCCTGCATCAAATCATCATAGATATGTTATACTCATGTTATCTCATTTAGATCAGTGTTTCTCAAACCTTTTGAATCCAAAGCCACCCTTTGTTCGAAGGCCCTCCTATTTAAGATTATATTATTTACTGTGTATTTTTTAGTATAAAGAAAGATTATATTAATATAACTACATTTAAATACTTTCATGATTTATTGGGGGTCCTTGGAAGTTTACAGAGGCCCCCTAGTGGATTCTGGTCTCCTGGTTGAGAACCACTGATTTAAATGTTCCCTTTATACAAAAGGAATTCAATATAAAGCTATATCAAGCAATCATATAAGCATATTTATCAAGTAGTAACCAGGATAATGAGAAATCACATACGTGTATGGACTGTTTATGAGATCAGGGCCCCAGATCAGATCTTCGGGGCAGTTTAGCACACTGTGGCAAGCATCGAGCAATAATTTGGCCAAGCTGGCCAGTGAGTCCTCAACCAAGAACCTGATTGAGTCCTGCTGAATGCTGCGAATCAGCGCCATCAGGCGAAACAGTTTGGACACACGGTAAACAAACCAGTCGGACACATCGAGATTGTACCAGGTACATTTCTCATTTTGTAGACCAGAAGAAATCCAATTACATACAGCAGGCAGCCATGACTCTTGTAGAAACAAATGGACCTGTAAGAACACAGAAAGAATATGATAAAATTGCGGCATTTGTTTGTGCATACAGGTGACAGTTCGCTTACCTGTGCATGTTTCTGAGACTGTGCCGACTCAAACTCCTCCAAGCGAAGTGATTTTGTAAAGCTGACATGGAATAGGCTCATTTCTGCCACCCTGTTGCACTCTTCTCGCACTTTGGACATCACAGAAATCACCGCAGGATTAGTGAGCAGAGAATTAAAGACAAAAGCTGCACGATTCTTCACAAAAGGATAGTCAGGGACTGACACACAGCCTAGAAGAAGCGGTGACAGTAAGTTATTGGTGAACATCAAGAACATTAAATCTCAGACATACTAAAAGTAGTCTCTTCTCTTTTGATGTTCATCTTTCTACCTCTCTCGGGAACTCTTTCAGGTTCTTTTTGAGGAAGTGTGATGAAGGAAAACTCTTCTGGGCTTTCCTGTACCACCTTATCAAAGACCATCCGGTTCATTGTGCGACTGTACTCCAGACAAAGCTCTTTTTCCAGCCGCTCCTGGCAATCCTGTAGACTGTATGGACAAAGGTGTTCACTGAAATACAAACTAATACTTTCTGTGACAATTCTGTGCAGCAAATATCAGCAACTGTTTATGTAATTATATGGTGTGCGTGCGTGCATGCATGCATGCGTTTCTTCATAAGGTCCCACAATTAACAGTCACAAAGTCCAAGGAATTCTAGATTTCCGAGACAGGACTCTATCAAGGCACACATCTGGGAAAGGGTACAGAAACATTTCTGCAGCACTGAAGGTCCCAATGAGCGCAGTGGCCTCCATCATCCGTAAATGGAAGAAGTTTGGAACCACCAAGACTCTTCCTAGAGCTGGCCAACCAACAAAACTGAGTGATCGTTGGAAGAAGTTCCTTAGTCAGGGAGATGACCAAGAACCCAATGGTCACTCTGACAGAGCTCCAGCATTTCTCTGTGGAGAGAGGAGGTCCATCCAAAAGAACAACCATCTCTGCAGCACTCCACCAATCAGGCCTATTTATTGTTATTTAATCAGGCCTATGAAGTTTACCAAAAGGCACCTGAAGAACTCTCAGACCACGAGAAATAAAATTCTTTGGTCTGATGAAACAAAGATTGAACTTTTTGGCCTGAATGACAAGCGTCATGTCTGGAGGAAACCAATACCACCCCTACAGTGATGCATGGTGGCAGCATCACGCTGTGGGGATGTTTTTCAGTGGCAGGAACTGGGATACTAGTAGGCTCGAGGGAAAGATGAATGCAGCAATATACAGAGACATCCTTGATGGAAACCTGCTCCAGAGCACTTTGGACCTCAGACTGGGGCGAAGGTTCATCTTCCAACAGGTCAACGACCTGAAGCACACAGCCAAAATAACAAAGGAGTGGCTACGGGACAAC
The DNA here is from genome assembly GCF_024679245.1 of Pseudorasbora parva. Lineage (NCBI taxonomy): Eukaryota > Metazoa > Chordata > Actinopteri > Cypriniformes > Gobionidae > Pseudorasbora > Pseudorasbora parva. Next base: position 32,679,491 of record NC_090193.1, read on the forward strand.
TCTGTGAATGTCTTTGAGTGACCCAGCCAGAGCCCAGACTTGAACCCGATTGAACATCTCTGGAGAGATCTGAAAATGACTGTGCACCGACGATCCCCTAAGAAGAATTAGAGAAACTACCCCAAAAAAGGTGTGCCAAACTTGTAGCATCATACTCAAAAAGACTTGAGGGTCTAATTGGTTCCAAAGGTGCTTCAACAAAGTACTGAGCAATGGCTGTGAATACTTATGTACATATTATTTTTGTGCATTTTTTTTATTGTTAATATATTTGCAAAGATTTCAACCAAACTTCTTTCACTTTGTCATTATGGGGTATTATTTTTAGATTTGAGGAAGAAAAAAAAAAGAATTTATTCTGGAAAAAGTGAAGCGCTGTGAATACTTTCTGGATACACTGTAAATGTAAAAAGTCTTTACAGTCATCTTTGACCAATTTAATATATCCTTGCTGAATAAAAATGATCACCAATAAAAAAATACTAACCCCCAAACTTTTCTTAATTTTTCATTCTTCTTACCGTTTAGGATGGAGGCCTGGAGTGGAGAGTGCATATTTTCTGATGCGTTCTAAACTGGTGCCGATAGTGGGGGTACCACTCCAGACTGGCATGCAGTCAATGGAAAGATGGTAAAAGAGTAAGGCCTCTGTGTTCTGTCTCAAGTTCTGTGCAAACTGGACTCTCTTGGCAAATACACGTGGGTCCTCTGCACAAAACATCAGCCTGATCCTGGGAACCCAATACTGTCCTTCTTGCAGTGACAAAAACCCTGTTAAAAAAAGAAAGTGCGATAGAAACAATGGTTTAAGAAAGTTTAACTATATCACAGAGGTAACCATTAAACCAAAACATTTTGTGGCTTTCAGTTAATGTCTGTTAGGTTTGATGCTATTCATATGATAAAAAATCCATTTAGCCATTCTTTCTTTTCTGGGATGAGCTGTTATATGTCACATCACAACTTTCATATTTGAATAGGAAATATGTAAGCACAGGGAAAAAGGTGTTTCTTGAGTTGTTTAAAATAAGCACGCTTTATGAATGACTTTTGCACATGCCTTTTCTCTGTCCTCCATTCAATATGGGTTTTCCCTTGGAATCTCGAACCCATCCATTACAGTCCACTTTATGCACCAAGTATGTCTTCTCTCCCTGGTTGTACTGTAGTACGCCAACTAACTGCCAAGAATACTCCAAAGCTGGGCTCATTGGATCCACTATATGTCAAACACATGAGGAACAGACATAAAATTTTTCCCACATGTGCCCATATGGCTCCCACTGGAAGGGCTGTAATATGAATTTATATTCAGGAGGAACTACAAGACAAATGATGGGATCCAGTCGACCACAATATGTCAGGTATTTTTCAGAGGGTTTGGGCAGCACCATACCAGGTGGGATGCTGTCTTTTGTCGGCAGCAGGGCTTTTGCAGGAACAGGTTTGCGGTCGATGGAGCCCGGCTCATAACCCAAAGCCAGCCATTCCTCTGGAGTACGACATTCAAACTCCTCATTGTCGAATATCTGGTGTTACATAAAGAAATTTAATTTTAAACAGGAATTTAAACTTAAGCATCTACATGAGCAAACTAGGACATTAAAATTCACTTCAAGAATACTTCATAAAATCAATATACAAGCAACATGCATGACCTCCAGAGACAGGTAGTTTGAAATAAGCTGGGAGGGGGTTTCTGTCTCCCCGATCGTCTGGTTTCTGGGCATCAGCTGGTTGGAGTCAATGTCTTGCTCAGTCAAAAGCTTACTGATATCTAACTTGTGATACTCCCTCCTGCGTCTGAGAATTAAAACAGACACCAGCATCCATGCATATTACATCACAATCTAGAAAAGTGCCTTTAATGTTAACGTTTTTGAAAAAAACATTTCATTAAAAATACCCAAAAAACAGTAACATATTTTAAACATCATTACAATATAAAATAATTGTTTCTAATTTCTATTTTTCTATAGATGCAGTTTATTCCTACGATGCAAAGCTATATTTTCTGCATCATTACTCCAGTCCTAAAGCTACACCGTGTAACTTTTTTAGTTTATTCTTAGCTAAAAACACTTAGTTCTTTCAAAAATATATGTGCTCATTAACGTATATTTACTTCTTTCAAGTAATAAAGTATTTTCATAAGTTTATAATATGCCATTGAAAACACATACAGGTGAGGGGTTCGAATGCCGGTCGCCATGTTGCCCCTCCATCTTGAAAGTACATTAGCCAAAGAGGGACATACCCGTAAATTCAAGCTTCGCCTTTCGCGTTTTAACACTCGATGGAAGTCATGGACGAGGTCGAACTGGAAGCCATGTTAATCTTGGACTAAATCGGCCACCGTAGGAGTTAAAACGAAATCGGAATTGAGAGGAACAGAAACTAATATTCACTGGATGGTCATATACCTTTACACCGCTAGATGAGGGGAAATATTACACAGTGTAGCTTTAAGCGTCATGATATGTTGAATGGTAAAGATCATGGTATTACTATCAGTGTTGAAAACAGTTGTGCTGCTTAATATTTTATGGAAATCATGATACAGTTTTTCAGAATTATGTGATTATGTGAAGTTCAAAAGAGCAGCATTTATTTGAAGTAGAGATCTTTGCAATGCCAATTTTAATCTGAATACAAGTATTACATTCTTTTAAAAACATTAGTGTATAATGAATTATTAAAATCTCGACAACCAATGATATACAGCAGGTCACACTTTGGTTACCCCTTTTTGAAAGTGAATATTTTTCTTAATTTTGCATAATTTGATCCATACTTTTTAAAAGGATAAAGCATGACAAGCATCCTGTCCATGCTGGCATCTAATTTATTTAGCCTAGCTTCTACCAAAAACAGACCTGCAGGTAATTTTTGGGTTGTGACCCTACCATCAGCTGAGAACCACCGGTGTCATTTGTCTGAACTGCTCACCTCTCAATCTCGATCTTGCGGGGCACATGTCCTGGGAGCCAAGTATAAGGTAGCTGAACTTTAGGAGTGTAACTTCCAGAGAGAAAGCCAGTTTCGTGCTGGAGTTGTGTAGATGGTTCATGCCAGTCCTTCTCCAGAACACTGTGTAGGTCAGGAGGTGATTTGAACATAGCTGCTCCAGTCAAAAACAGCAGCGTCAGTCAAAAACAAAAGAATATGATACAATGAGTAAAACTAAATTATTTTTAGCATTTGTGTTTAGACTTGATTATGGGTCGATTTCTTACTTTTGAGGGAGTTGAAACCACATCCCGCACTGCACAGTAAACTCTGTTGGGTCACTGGACCTTGTAAATAAGTCTGAAAACAGCAGCATGAGTTTTAATGTTTTATTTTTTGAAAATATATAGTATTTTGTGAGCTTGGAGAGATTGACTCAATTACATAGTTTCAATTACTTCATGGGTTAGGCAGAGTTAAAGAGCTTTTTATCACATGTTGCCCTTTTCAACTCTGACTGATGTAGTTCCCTTTCAGTCGGTCACGTTCGACGTACGTCAGAACTGAACCGACGAATGGGATCTTACTTTAGAGACCAATCCTACTTCGAGCATCTAACAACGAGCCAATGAAATTTGGCATGCGATCACGCATTCCACGCTCCGCCCCGCAGCGCGGGTATAAATAGGAAGTGGAATGGTAGATCAGCGCTTTCTACTTCGGAGCCGAGCAGTGCTTACTGTTTCCTACGAAGAGTGTCTGACTACGAGTCAAAGAGTGTTGAGTGAGAGAGTCTGCCAGTGCGGGTGATACGGCGCGTCAGTGAGAGACCGTCTGATCAGTGATCAAGCGATCTAAAGGAGCTTGTTGGTTCGCTGAGCGTTTCCCATACAAACTGTTGGTTCGCTGAGCGTTTCCCATACAAACTGTTGGTTCGCTGGGCGTTACACACACAAATACACATCACTGAGAGCTCACACAGGCTTGCAGAACGAACTGTGTGGAGCCGCGGTCATCTCCCTGAGTGCTTCAGCACACTAAAAGAGCAGCTTTCCATTCACAAAAGAGCAACACGGTTTGACCCTGCGTCTTTTTCAAGATGTCATTCAAACCGTGTATTCCTGGTATGCAACTGTTTCCTGTCCTCTTTGACGGCCACGAGCGCATGTGAGATTGCGATCGTGGGTGATTCATGTTCTGGTAAAGAACATGGTCACGTCGGCGCGTTGTTCGTCTCCCCCTTCTCATAAAGGGCTCGAGTGTTCAGCGCGCCGTGTGCCGTCGAGCGACCGGCTGACAGCGGTGGTTGTCACAACAACCGGCGCGCGTCAGTCGGCGCTCTAGATGCGCGGTCGAGACTATGAAACCTCAGATGGGGTCGAGTCCCTTCGCCTATCCCCCGATCTAGTTCATTTCTAGTGTTACTGGAAAAGGGCTACTTTGGCTGATAAGCGCTGGTGGCCTGAGGATTACAGTGGGGATTCCCCGCCGGGTAAATCCCCTCGGGCCCCCACTCCTCTATCGCATCAAAAGCATGCTGAGACTCTGTTCGTGGGTGGTACGGATTCTCTCATGAGAACACGACCACGTCAGGGCATTGTTCGCCTTGCCTTCTTCATAGAGGCTTGAGCGCTCAGTGCGCTGTGTGCCGTTCTGACGGCCACGTTCACTGTCTCGCATGCCTGCTGGTAGTTGAAGGTGGAATCGCTGATCCTAAAGAGAAAAGGGCTTAGCGTTTCATTTTTGGCTCTGGCAGAGGACAGATGTCAATTGCTGCATCGGAGAGAGGGAAATATGGAGGGTCAAAAGGGCCAAAAATGAGACAAAAAAAAAAAAAAAAAAGTGTCATTGTTTTCCCTCTCTCACTGCCCTCTGCCCTGCACGCACGAGGGTAGTCCCAGCCCAGGGGTTGTGCAGGAACTGCGTGCGGTGTTGGACCTCGCCCTATGGGCGGCGAAAATCACTGCACGCTCCCTGGGTCAGGCGGTGTCCACACTAGTGGTCCAGGAATAGGGGGCTAACCTGGCAGATATGCGCAAGAAAAGCCTGTCTGTCGGGCTGGCCTCCTCGGCGGCACCATCGAGAACTTTGCCCAGCAGTTCTTGGTGGCCCTAGAGCAGACGGAGGCGTTGCACCAGGGTGCCGACGACCAGCTGCTCGGTCGTCGGTCGCAGCGCCTCTGCCGGCTCGCCGCCGAGGGCATCCCCTCCTGCGTCCGCCTCCACCCTGCTAGAGCCGAGCAGCAGCCTCCACTGGAGGAGCAGGGTGCCGGACGCGAGGGACGCCCAACCCGTCCAGGGCCCGCTAACCGGCAGGCAAGCGCAAGGGGACGCGGCCCTGAGACGGGCCGGCTAGGGAGAACAGGAGCTGCTCGGGGGAGACGATGTTCGCATCCCTCCCCCACCCCCCCGGAGGAGGACCGGGGGGCCCTGACTGGTTTCGGTTCTGCCACTGGCTCTCCGGAGTCCAGCGGTACCCACATTTTAAGAGCAGTTTCCTCTCTCTCTGGGCCCCAAGAGGGTCAGGTTGGCAGTGTGCGACGCCCACGGGCCTTGTCACTCCTTTCCTACCCTCCCGTCGCCAGGGGGCAGTTGTGTGGGCCTCGAGGACGCCCCCGGGCCTTCTCACCCACACACTTCCTCTCTCGTGAGCACTCAGTCAACACTCCGGGCCGCCCACGGGCCTCCCGGGTCGGGGCTGAGTGCTTCACTTCCCTGCCTCCGGGCAGTGGGCAGCAGAGTGGGCTCCGAGGACGCCTCCGGGCCTTCTCACCCACTCTCTGTCCAAACCAGGAATGCTCAGGCAACACTTCGGGCCGCCTCCGGGCCTCCCGAGTCGGGCCAGAGTACTCCGCTTCGCTGCCCCACCCCGGGCACGTCTGTGGTGCGGTTGGTCCCGCTTGCACGGTCTCTGGGGGCCTGGCTAGGTCTCCCCGGGCCGTCTCGCTGGCTCATCCGTACCATCAGACTCGGCTACGCGATTCAGTTCGCGCGCCGGCCGCCCAAGTACGGGGGCATCCTCTTCACCTCTGTGCGAAGCAGCGATGCTCAGGTCTTGAGGTCAGAGATCGAGGTCCTACTGGCGAAGGACGCGATCGAGCCGGTTCCTCCAGCCGATATGAAGACGGGGTTCACAGCCCCTACTTCATTGTGCCCAAGAAGGGGGTGGGTTATGACCAATCCTGGACCTGCGAGTTCTGAATCGGGCCCTGCACAAGCTCCCGTTCAGGATGTTGACGCAGAAACGCATTTCCAATGCATCCGTCCCCAGGATTGGTTTGCAGCGATCGACCTGAAGGATGCGTACTTCCGTGTGTCTTTCTCCCTCAACACAGACCGTTCCTACGTTTGGCGTTCGAGGGGAAAGCATATCAGTACAAGGTCCTGCCCTTCGGGCTGTCCCTGTCGCCCCGCGTCTTTACGAAGGTCGCGGAGGCAGCCATTGTTCCACTCAGAGAACGCGGCGTTCGGATTCTCAACTACCTCGACGATTGGCTGATCCTAGCCCAGTCGAAGGACCAGTTGTGCGAACACAGGGACCTGGTGCTCAGTCACCTCAGCCAGTTGGGCCTTCGGGTCAACCGAGAGAAGAGCAAACTCTGTCCCACACAGAGGATCTCTTATCTCGGTATGGAGCTGGACTCGGTCAACCGGACGGCGCGCCTCACCGAGGAGCGAGTCCAGTCGGTGTTGAACTGCTTGAATATGTTCAAGAGCAGGACAGCGGTCCCACTGAAATTCTTTCAGAGGCTCCTGGGGCATATGGCATCTGCAGCCGCGGTCACGCCGCTCGGATTGCTTCATATGAGACCGCTTCAACGCTGGCTCAATGGCCGAGTCCCGAGGTGGGCGTGGCAGAGCGGTCAGTACCGGGTCCCAGTGACTCCTTACTGCCGCCAGACCTTCAGCCCGTGGTCCAGCACTTCGTTTCTCCGGGCCGGGGTGCCCCTAGAACAAGTGTCCAGGCATGCTGTGCTGTTCACGGATGCCTCCACCACAGGCTGGGGGGCCACGTACAACGGGCATGCAGTTGCTGGTCTGTGGACGGGGCCGCAATTGCATTGGCATATCAATTGCCTCGAGTTACTGGCAGTACATCTGGCACTCCGCCGCCTCAAGGGGCCGCTATGTGGCAAGCATGTACTGGTCCGTACGGACAGCACCACGGCCGTTGCGTACATCAACCGTCAGGGTGGTCTACGCTCCCGTCGTCTGCTCCAACTCGCCCGCCACCTCCTCCTGTGGAGTCAGAAGCAGCTGAGGTCGCTTCGGGCCATTCATGTCCCTGGTGTGCTGAACCAGACAGCCGACGAGCTCTCTCGTCAGCCGACACCTCCGGGAGAGTGGCGACTCCACCCCCAGGCGGTCCAGCTGATATGGGACCAGTTCGGGGCCGCACAGGTCGACCTGTTTGCCTCTCCGGACTCGACCCATTGCCAGTGGTACTATTCCCTAACCGGGGGTACCCTCGGCACAGATGCACTGGCGCACAGCTGGCCCCGGGACCTACGCAAGTATGCGTTTCCCCCAGTGAGCCTTCTTGCACAGACTCTGTGCAAGGTCAGGGAGGACGAGGAGCAGGTCTTGTTAGTTGCGCCGTATTGGCCCAACCGGACCTGGTTCCCAGAACTCACACTCCTCGCGACAGCCCCTCCTTGGCCGATTCCCCTGAGGAAGGACCTTCTTTCTCAGGGACGGGGCACGTTATGGCACCCGCGTCCAGACCTCTGGAATCTTCATGTCTGGTCCCTGGACGGGACGCGGAGGTTCTAGATGGACTACCACAAGCTGTCGTAGATACCATCGCTTCAGCTAGAGCCCCCTCTACGAGGCGCCTCTATGCTCTGAAGTGGAACCTGTTCGTTGAGTGGTGCGCTTCCCGCCGGGAAGACCCCCGAAGGTGTTCGATCAGTGTCGTGCTTTCCTTCCTGCAAGAATGGGTTGGAGAGAAGGCTGTCTCCCTCCACCCTCAAGGTATATGCTGCAGCAATAGCAGCGTACCATGATGTAGTAGAAGGTAAGTCCGTGGGGAAGCACGACCTAATCGTCAGGTTCCTCAGAGGTGCGAGGAGACTAAATCCTCCTCGTCCATCCTCGATACCCTCTTGGGACTTAGCTCTAGTGCTCCGAGCACTTCAGAGCCCTCCCTTCGAGCCTTTGGCGTCTTGTGAGTTGAAAATCTTGTCAATGAAGACAGTGCTCCTGACGGCATTGGCCTCGATCAAGAGGGTAGGGGACCTGCATGCACTTTCGGTCAACGAATCGTGCCTAGAGTTCGGGCCGGGTAACTCTCACGTTGTCCTGAGACCCCGGCCCGGATATGTGCCCAAGGTTCCTACCACTCCCTTCCGGGATCAGGTGGTGAACCTGCAAGCGCTGCCTTCGGAGGAGGCAGACCCAGCCCTGGCTTTGCTGTGTCCGGTCCGCGCTCTTCGCGCTTACGTTGACCGGACCCAAAGCCTTCGGACCTCAGAGCAACTCTTCGTCTGTTACGGAGGCCAGCAGAAGGGAAAGGCTGTCTCCAAGCAGAGGTTAGCCCACTGGATAGTGGATGCTATAGTCTTGGCCTACCAGTCCCAAGACGTGCCTTGCCCGTTCGGTGTAAGAGCTCACTCCACTCGGAGTGTTGCTTCTTCCTGGGCGCTGGCTCAAGGCGCCTCGCTGACAGACATATGTAGAGCTGCGGGCTGGGCGACACCTAACACGTTGGCTAGATTCTATAGCTTACGTGTAGAGCCGGTATCTTCCCGCATCCTCGCCCCCAGGGGCCAGGAGCGCTAAGTGCCCGTTCTAAGTGTCGGCTTGCGAAACGCCACTCCCGCCCTCTGGGCCGGATACGTGCGTCTATTGTCTCCAGTTGTGTTCCCCGGGAAACCGGCTAACCCTGTCGAGCTCCTCCGTCACCCCTCCGGTGTCAGACGTTGCGGACCGTCTGACGCCAGGCCTGCACCCGTATGCTTGTGAAACGTGGCTGTAGGCTGGGTCCCATATGTAGCGGTTCCCTCACGGCAACCCCATATGTGTATTCTTCCACGGTTCCAGCTACCCTTCGGGCTAGCCCCGTGTCTTTCCCTCGACAGAGCCCGCTCTGTCGTCTCTGGGCGTGTTCTTTCCCCCCTTCAATCAGGCTGGAACCACCCCAGAGACTGCCATATGTTGCACTACCCTGCCAGGTTAGTCCTTATGTGTATTCTGCCACCTCTCCTTCCCTGAAGGACGTGGCCCCGCAGCGTACCCTCTCTCTCTCGAGGTAGGCACGCTTTCCCAGCGTTATCCAATAGTCATTCTGAGTGGGTCTTGCAGAAACAGCAGTGACTGTACTCCCTGCTTGGAGCCCTGACTTCCGTACCATACTAGACGGTGCAGTGCGCTCAAGCAGGACGCTGGAAGGGCCAGCATCCTGGCGTTTTCCATAAGGGATCCCATTCGTCGGTTCAGTTCTGACGTACGTCGAACGTGACCGACTGAAAGGGAACGTCTCGGTTACGTATGTAACCCTCGTTCCCTGAAGGAGGGAACGGAGACGTACGTCCCGTCGCCAGATGCTGTGCTTCCGCTGGGAGTCCGGTCACCTTTCGGCTCCTCAGCAGAAAAAGCGCTGATCTACCATTCCACTTCCTATTTATACCCGCGCTGCGGGGCGGAGCGTGGAATGCGTGATCGCATGCCAAATTTCATTGGCTCGTTGTTAGATGCTCGAAGTAGGATTGGTCTCTAAAGTAAGATCCCATTCGTCGGTTCAGTTCTGACGTACGTCTCCGTTCCCTCCTTCAGGGAACGAGGGTTACATACGTAACCGAGACGTTTTCTGTACAGCAACATGGGTAATGTAGTTTTTCCACAAGGAATTCTAATGTTAAATACGATTATTAAAAAAAGATAAGTTGTAATAATATGGGCTGATGGCTAATGTGAGCTGGATGCAAATGCCATTAAAAGCCTCTTAAAAGCTAACATTACCGTTTCGGAACTAGCAAAGGATCCGTTGGATGAGCGGAACAAATAGTCAATAGAAATGTAAGTAACGTTACAAAAACTAGACGAATCCCTTTAAAAAATATAATCAGATTAATGTCTTGAGGTCTGGTAAACGTAGTATACACGGTATACAATAATGCGGGTGTGCATTATTTTTCTAATACGGCCCGTCGTCAATTATTCCTTACATAAAACATGCACAATTTTGTTCAATATTTTTTGACAATAAATTAAATTAAATGCTTTGTTATAGTTTTATGAATGCATCTGATTGGCAAAGCTTTTGATGATACATTTGTATGAAATCATAAAACACAAAATACAAAATAAATAAACACACAAACAAGGGGAAACGGAATTTAGGAACAATAACATTTCAGGGACCTAAGTTGCTGTTACATTTAAATGAATTGTTAAAATGTTAAAGTTTTATTCAATTGATTAGACATGCTTTTTTAATTGTGGAAATGATAAAACGAAATTTTAAAATAAAATAAATATATTTCATAGATTTCCTTACTGATCGTATAACTTTCATGCTAGAAAGAAGCAGTAAACGAAGAGAATGTGTTTTTACCTTTTGCAGACTTTTGCCTGGTGTGCTTATGAGATCCGAGTAGATGCCCCTCAAAGGGGACAGATTCCCCGTGTGACCATTTTTAGGCTTGTTTGGAGGGTGAGGATGAAACATGGTTTTCACTTTGCGTCAGTTTTTTGTTTTGTTGTTGTTGTTGTTTTTACTATAATCTCTCAAGGTCGAGTTACATATATATGTGTATATATATATATAACTTATAAAAAAACAAATAAAATAAAAAAGTTGAAATCTAACGTTAAAGTTTTCATTTAAAGTTACCTTCCATCAAATCACTGACTGCCATCGCGTAAAGTAGGCTACAGTTATAGATATATAAAAAGTGACATAAAAACTGCAAGCCTGTAACATAAATACAGATAACAAATACATAGGTAACAGACGTTTCGTTTGTATATTTTCCGCCGTCCTCGGTGTTTAAAGTATTTTGACTTTCATTTAGCAACGCTGTAACGGTTGCTACGCCAACGTCTTTCACGCGGAGCTTGTTGTAGATTCCGGTGCACGAGACAAAAATGGCTGAGCGCTTTACAATCAGTTACTGTTACTGTGGAGAGCAAACAAACATTGAGTGCTATGCAAAATATTGTCTAGTCTGTTTTCTTTTTTTTAAAATGTCTGTTTGTCAAATATAAGCTTTAGGGTCTAACAACTGTGCAAATAAAATAAAATAGTAGTAAATAAATAAATAAAATATGTAATTGATAATTTACAGTTTGTCTTATTGTGTCTTTGCCGTCATCAATGTAAAAATAAATAAATAAATACAACGATAAAAGTTCTTTCAGTTGTAGTTATGCACTTAACACTTACTCCTTAGTATGTATGTATATATATATATATATATATATATATATATATATATATATATATATATATATATATATTTAAAAAAAGATGCTGTAAACTAACTATTGCAGTTGAGTGAATTATATTGCCCCTTAATTAATATTTTTAAAAATGTGTAATTTTTTACATTTCCCATAAGTAGCCAGCTTTCCTTATATAACATGATGCTCTATTTGTAGAAGTATAAATAAAGTATGACTGCACCAGTCTCAGTCAATGACAGTTGCAGTTATGTTGATACTCAGTCTCAGACATTTAAAGCATTCTGCTGTAGCCTACTGCAATAGCTAATGGAAGTAATTATGACCTAATACACTGGAATGGGCATCCCAGAGTGATCCCAACCCATCCGTTTTCTTTTCATCTCATCCTGGGATCCTCACACTCCTGGGTCAAAAGGTCACCGAAGCCTGCCCCATTTCCCAGCGGAGATCATAAGCAACACACACCTTCACCCCCGCTGGCCTTGCACATCACTCTGGGCATGCTCACTGTAGCGTGCATCAATTACTTCATGTGCCTGAACTCATGTGTCATTCCCAGAAGGTGTCGTGCAAACCCAAAGACAGGGTTGGGCAAGGTCAGAGGTCAAGTGCATGTGTGAAATTCAAAATGAGGAGCCAGAGATGCCTTTTTACTTTGCAGGGGATCTAACTGACATCATTGTAAAAAGGACATGACAGACTGACAGATCATTAAGCAGATTCATCAGATCAAGTCAACAGGTCAAAAAGTTAATAGCAGCAGAGGAAGGACTTGCCAATTAACAACACAAGAGTGATACTTTGCACAAGATACCAATGCCTGCTCAGTTTACTCACCGCAAAAGAGGAAGTAAGTGTAAAGGATGTACATCAAAAATTTTAGTCAACTATTTATTTTCTTTGTATTTCACAATTTTAAAAAAAAGTATATATAGGCTACATTACCAGTCAAAAGTTTGAGAATTGTGAGATTTTTGTTTTTAAAGAAGTCTTTTCTGCTCACTAAGGCTGCATTTATCTTATTAAAATAGAAGAACAAAGCTGTAATGTTGTGAAATATATTATTAAACATATTCCTGTGATACAAAGCTCAATTTTCATATCATGTTGCAAAAGCTTTATATCTCAGATAAATACTTTTGAACTTTTTATTCATTAGATGATCCTGGATTTTTTTATATATGTAAATATAATGTTTTCAACATTTATAATAATAAATGTTTCTTAAGCAGCAAATCATTATATTAGAATGATTTCTTAAGGATTGTGTGACACTGAAGACTTGAGTAATGACGATGCTGAAAATTCAGCTTTGAATCACAGAGATACATTACATTTTAAAATATAGCCTAATCAAATAGAAAAAAAAATATTTTAAATTGTAAAAATATTTAAGAATAATACTATTTGCTGTACTTTGGAAAAAATAAATGCAAGCTTAATGAGCAGAAGAGTCTTCTTTCAAAAACATTGAAAAAAGTAATGTTTCTAAACTTTTGACGGGTAGTGTATATATAAAAATAAAACCTTGGGAAAAAAGGAAACCTTGGGTCCTGCCATCCATGTGGATGTTACTTCGAATTGTATCACCTAAGTATTGCAGACTTGATGCTTCAAGGCTGTTTTGGCAGTAAAAGGAGGACCAACATTAGGTGGTCATAATGTTATGCCTGATCGGTGTATACACACAGATCTGCCATAAGATTATAATAATATTGTGTTGGTCCCACTTTTGCTCCAATGGCCATCACACTGCCTCTGCCGGCTTGCCTTCCTCCCATAGTTTATCCTGGTGCCATGTGTTCTCCAGGTAAGCGACACACACACACCTGACCATCCACGTGATATAAATGTGATTCATTAGACCAGGCCACCTTCTTCCATTGCTCTGTAGTCCAGTTCTGATGCTCCTACTCCCACTGCTGACACTTTCGGAGATGGTCCGCATGGGCACCCTGACTGGTCTGTGGCGGCTATGCAGCCCCATAGGCAACAAACTGCAGTACACAGTGTATTCTGACAGCTTTCTATCAGAACCATCATTACATTATTGAGCAATCTGAGCTACAGTAGCTCGTCTGTTTGATCGAACCATACAGCCTTTGCTCCCCATGTGCATCAATGAGCCTTGGTTGCCCATGACCCTGTCGCCAGTTCACTAAACATACACATATAAACATGGTCCATCAAAATTGTGTTCGATTTTCTTTTAAATGCCTTGCAGTTAAAGCATACCCTCATATAATTGCCCTCTATCTTCTTACTGTGCAGTTACGTCATGAGACATCGACCCTAACTGTATCCCAAGGGCAGATGAGGCAGATACATCTCGGCAGTGGATCCAAACACCTGCCAGCAATTAATGACTAATAGCTTTGGCTTACAACATAACAGGGTTGTTTGAACTAGACAGATGAGATCTGTAGTGCACTGGGTCTTCAAAACAGAAAAGTTCTCATTTTGTGATCCGGAATCGAGGGGTTGATGTGTCCCCCAAGTGATTGAGGTCATCGTTATACCTCAGATGAAAGACATTTCTAATGAAAGTGATGCACATCTGGGACTTTCAAATGTCAACATAGCAGAAACTATGCCAGTACAAAGAGGAAAAGCTGGCTTTCAAATAGGACCAGAAAACAACTTAAACAGTTTCAAGCAGTTGAGTATAACGTGGCTGTTTTAGTAAATACAGGACAGGCATCCAAATACAGTATAGGTAGAGTTTACTCAAGAAATAAATCCAGGCACAGGACCAGAGAACCAAAGAATCAAGGAAAAGAACAATATAATCCAGACATGGGAAAACCGGAAACTAAACAAACACATTTCTGATATAAACACAGGAAGTGAATATGAACAACTGGAACATAAAAGCCCTTTAATGCAAGACAGGAGCTATGTCCAAAATCGCTGTGCTCTATACCCATAAACAGGGCACTGTTGGAGGGGACGGACATTTTTAGTTATCAATTGCACCCATTCAATCCCATAATGCACCACAATAACCAGTGTATGATTATGCACTAAAGAATACCTTTTTTTTTTTTTTTTTTTTTTTTTTTTTTACAGTCTATGGAGAATACCCATAATGCACTTTAAGAGTCATGCGGCGAATGAATTCTCGGGCCTTGCCAGAAGATTGTGGCCACAGCTGCATCATCATCATCATCATCCATTTTCCAAACCGCTGGTCCAATGTGGCTACAGCGTAATATCATAGGTATTAAATAATGTCCCTTTTTGTTATTAAATCTTTTGAATAAGGCAAGGCAAGGCAAGGCAAGTTTATTTGTATAGCACATTTCATACCCAATGGCAATTCAAAGTACTTTACATAGAAATTAATTAAAACAGTGGTAACAAATGCATGAGGAAAAAAAAGAATACCATATGGACGAATAAAGAATTAAAAACAAGCATAGTTAAAACAGTCATAAAGATATAGTAATTAAAAAATAAAATAAAATAAAAATAAGATAAAATAAAATAAAATGGTCAGATCCACAATAATGGTCTGATATAAAAATAAACATTCTTCAGTTTACTGCCTACATACATGTACCATCTTAATTAGAACATCTCTCATTCATTTCTTTCTCAAACACGTTCATAACATCCATTTTAATCACTATTCCCTGATTTTTACTCAGAAACCTTCTTGTTAAAACCCTTAATCACTCTTCATACCCTCCACAGATTTACACATACTCAAACCTTATTGTCAAACTTACTATTTCCATCAAACCCAGTTTTCACTCGTCATATTTAACTCAAAAGAACATATAAAATAAACAATAACCAGAGATAAGAACAAAGGTAAACTCAAACAATTATAAAAAGAATAAAGAGATAAGATAGGGTGCAATCAGTCGGACATACAGTGCTCAGAGCTCATTCAGTAAATGCACAGCTAAACAGATGTGTTTTGAGTCTGGATTTGAATGTGGCTACTGTTGGAGCAAATCTGATCTGTTCAGGAAGCCGGTTCCAACTGCAGCTGGCATAATAGCTAAAAGCAGACTCTCCTTGCTTTGAGTGAACTCTTGGTATTTCTAACTGACTTGATCCTGCTGATCTGAGTGATCTGTTGGGTTTATATTTAATCAGCATATCTGCGATGTATTGAGGTCCTAGCTCATTGAGTGATTTATAAACAAGTAATAACACTTTAAAATCGATCCTAAATGTAACTGGAAGCCAGTGTAAAGACCTGAGGACTGGTGTGATATGGTCATATTTTCTGGTTCTGCTCACAATCCTGGCAGCAGCGTTCTGTATGAGCTGCAGCTGTCTAATGGTCTTTTTAGGAAGGCCGGTGAGAAGGCCATTACAATAGTCCACCCTACTGGTGATGAAAGCATGAACGAGTTTCTCTAAGTCTTGCCTGGAGACAAAACATCTAATCCTTGCAATATTTTTCAGATGATAGTATGCTGATTTAGTTATTGCTTTGACATGACTACTGAAACTCAGGTCGGACTGTAAAATCACTCCAAGATTCCTGACTTGATTTTTTGTTATCAGGCCTTTAGCCTCAAGATATGCGTTCACCTTGAGAATTTCATCTTTGTTTCCAAATGTAGTGATTTCGGTTTTGTCTTTGTTTAACTGAAGATAGTTTAGAAGCCCTTTCTGTTGCACCCTCGTGCTTGGACTTTGCCCCAGGCATGGCTAAGGCCTTCTTCTCTCGGAGACCTGGGTATATTCCTAAAGTCCCCACTAATCCTGTGAGACCTATTGTACTCCAGGCCTTCTGTTCTCCTCCATTTTTTGAGACCAGGAAAAATTAAATCTGCTTTGCCCTGTTTGCGGACTAGACGCATATGTCCACAGAGCTGCCCTGTGGAGGAAAACTGAACAGTTGTTTGTTTGCTATAGACCACCTTCGAGAGAAGGTCCAGTCTCAATGCAGAGAATGACCAAGTGGGTGGTCGAGACTATCTCACTTGCTTATGTGGTGACCGGACAGCCTTCCCTTTGACTGTTCGGTCCCACTCCACTAGGAACATGGCCGCTTCTCAGGCCCTTTTAGCAGGGGTCTCCCTGCAAGATGTTTGTGATAGGCTGGGGTGGTCCTAGCCACATACTTTCATCAGATTCTACGAACTGGATGTAAATGCTACTCCGGGGTCTTGGGTGCTCACTTCTTAACTTTATGCCACAGGAGGGCATCCTGACTCATATGGGGACGTGGGTATTCTCGTGCCCAATGCGGTGACACAGCGCAATTTCCATTGAAAGGGAACATCTCGGTTATGGCGGTTACCTCCTGATTAGGGAACGAAACGCTGCATCACCCTCACATACTCCTTGCCCGTCCTCTGACGTTCCGTCTCTCTATTGGACTGATGACACACGTGCTTCACAACGCAATCACGCAGAGGCGTTCCCAATGCGTTGACACAACGTCTCGTTCCCTATTTAGGGAACTACGGTTACAGATGTAACCAAGACAATTTTTTTGTCATAATAATTATACATTTTGATCTCATAATGTTGACTTTTGATTAAATGACTTACTATCAATTTTGACTTTGTATGTCATTATTACGAATTTGTAGGCCATCATTTTTACATTCTATGTCATAATTATGATTTAAACCATGATTTTTTTCTTATGTGGCTGCCATACTTTTGCATCAAATGTCATCACCATTTAAAAAGAAAAAACAAATCATAAAATAAAATGGATCAAACTACAGAACATTGGACTAGCAATGCCAAAGTCATGGCTTCAATTCAGAGAGAATGCATGAGCTGATAAAAAATATTTCTTTGTCTTTGGACAAAGACATCTGCTGAATTTATTGCTACATTTAAATGAGGGTCTTAATGTTGGTTGTCTTAAGATGCTAGCCTACTTGACATTGGGGTTTACTTTCATCTGCTGAATTTTCGACTGTATTGTTCACTGAGTCTGTTCACACAATTGATCTTTGAAACTTTTGCACATAGACGTCCACCTCTTCCAGCCATTCTTTCTTTTACACCCCTCATCTGCCCTTCTTGCCTTTATTCCGCAGGCGGTTGTGGGTGTCACGCCTGCTTGAGTGTGACTCCTTTTTACAGTAATGAAAGCAACATGTGCTTCTAACTTTAGCTGCTCATGATACCCAGATGTTGGTTTTGGAGAGCAGCAGAGGTGGGCCCCCAGCTTCCCAGTGTCACATTGCTAAAGAGTCATGGAACAATATAAAGCTTCTATAAGTCTGATCTGTGTTTTTAGACCACTGGACTCTGTTTTATCTCAGTTAGCAAGCACATCAAAGATTGCAAGATTGCGCCAGGACTGTACTTGGAAAATAAGGTGTTTGTTCCACAGTAGAATATGTGGAACACCTGATATAATGTAAAACACACACGTGTCTACCACAACAACACACAGTCTGGCTTTAGCAGCTAATGTTCCATTTTGCCATTAGCTAATCAGTTAAACGTGGTGTATAATATAATTTTAAAACATAAGTTCAAACGCCCTGCAGCAGTGCATGACCATCATCTGTTCTATTTAATGGGTGAAATGTATACACCATCAGGTCAGTGAGTGTCACATTATAGTTCTCTAAGTCTGTGCGTTTTACGAGAGAATAAAAAGAGCTGTGGCCTGAAATGACGATGTTTTTTGCCCGACCAGACAGGCTTTGTGGCTTTAATGGTGACCCGCATGACCTTTAAATGGCCATAGGGTTTCAGGTGAGATCACGGGGGATAACTGTAGCACACGAGGACATAAAATAGAAAGCTTTTAATTGGTGGTGATGAGACTAGACTAGCTTTTTGCTCTTGGTGGACCTGGTCACAATTCAGGGATCACATGCAGTTACTTATTAAGTATTCTACTTATTACACAAAAATGTATTTAAAAAAAAGAGAATAAAATAAAAACTAGAAATATCCCAAAAGGACCCAAAATTATTGTAATATAATTTTTATAATAAACTTTTAATACTATATACATTTTCATTTTACAAATATGTTTTAAATAACCTGCTGATTCTTTGATGCATAAGAACAATATTTTTAATAATAAAATATATTAGAATTATAATATTAAATTATACTAAAATTATAATATTAAATATTCTATAGTAAAAACAATTATAAATAAAATAAAACATAAAATAACTTGTTGATTCTTTGAAGTATAATAACAATATTTATAATTAAAATATATATTAAAATAATAAAATTAGGCTAAACTAAAATTATACTATAAAATTATATATTTAAACATGTAAATTGTAATAAATAGATAAAAAGATATAATAACTTGCTGATTCCTTGATGTATAATACAAATAATATATAATATTTATTATAATAAAAATATACGAAAAGTATAATATTAAATTATACTAAAATTAACATATTTAATATATTCTATAATAAATTAAATAAGTTTAATAAATCAAAAAAAAAAAAAATAACTAGCTGATTCTGTGATGGATAATACAAAATATAATAATAATAATAATAATAATAATAATAATAATAATAATAATAATAATAATAATAATAATAATAATTATTATTATTATTATTATTATTATTTAAATGTCATAAATCAAATAAAAATATAACAACTATAGCTGAATCTGTGATGAATAATAAAAATATAATAATAATAATTAAACATCATTTAAATAAAATAATGATGATAATAATAATAATAATAATAATAATAATAATAATAATATACCTTTTATATGTAAGCTATATATTATATGTTATATGTAAATTAAAATGAAATAAATCTAATGAAAAATATATACTAACTTGCTTCAATACACATGTATAAAGCGAAAAGGCCTTACATTAATATCACTTCAGTCCAAAACGATCTCTTTCGTTTTATAGTGCCCCATGGGGTGCTGTGAAATGCATACTTCACTGTTGCACATTTTCCATAAAGCTCACGTTATTTACAGTCCAAACCTTTCATATGGCCTAATATCTTGCAAAAACAATCCAGAAACATAGTGCCTTGCTGTAGTATCTCAGTGATATAGCTTGAAAATGGCTAAATCTCTTGGTAAACACTTGTATTATTTACTTACCGAACCCCTATGAAGGATGTGGGGTGTGTATGATCTGTGCGTGTTTATACAGACCTCCATATGTGTGGGGAGCTTAACTCCGCTCGAATAAAATGTGGTTTCAGCTGCGTCAGTGCAGCGGGGCACTACCAATCAGGCACAAACCTCTTCAATCAAAACCACCGCTCTTAAAATTCCTCTCATTCCTGCTTCTTAAGACCTAATAATGTTGAAATGAAATGGATTTGGAACACTGGCACATATGTGAGTGTTTATGTGCGACAAATCTCGTCATACACAAAAATACACTTGCGTGCGCTCTCATTCGCATGTACACGGTGAGATGAGCTACTGCATGCAAAGGTTGTCTGTATCACAATAGACTCAAACATTAGCGACCCTGGAGACATGCACGCACGCATGTAATCACACAATTGCTTTGGCAATCTTGCTACATGTTCCACGGGGGCTCCGCACTGTCATAGCCGTTCATCTGGCCTCTATCAGAGCCCGGCCTGACAACTTAATCTCAGTCATTCATTCTCACAGATCAAAGCAACACGCAGCAATTTAAACCTATTACCTGTGTATAAAGACATTCGCATGTTGTGACCCTCTATCTTTTACACACAAACACATGAACGAATGTCCTCATACAAACCACAAGCCCACAACTACAGTGAGAAACGCACATGCATACAAAGTTATTTGCTCATCCAATTTATCTGGTGGAAATGGATTTCCATATAGTTATGCAACACGTTTCAATGTTAAAAAAGGCAAAGGAATAAACATTTAGAAAAATCCTTTCACTTCACACAAATTTAAATAGGCTACACAGGCTAAAATAACCCCACAACCAATATGACACAAAGCAGATTCTGTCTATTAAAAGTTCTCATTCAACATCAATGAATACAAACGTGGGATACACACAGATCTGTTCTAATTTCAAACATCCCTCATTACAAAAAAATGTGTTTTCCATTATACAGTACCATTGCTAGAGAAACAATCATCTAGCTATGTGCTTGAACATACTTTGATGCCAAAATCTCTTAGCAATCTTCGATCTGATGGTCGGATGACTGAAATTGCTGCAATGAATATGGTTTGTTTGTTAACATTTGTCATTTATGGCAGGGTTGCCATGGTTAGATTAACAAACTCTGGTCAAACAACAATCTATGATTCACCTTTGACCTTTGATACAATACCTGCAATACACACATTACCCATGACTTCAGTCTGTCAAAGCCACTTGAAGGCAAGCCTGCAACCTTTAGCCGAAAAAAAGTATGCTAGAGCACGAAGGGAAGGAGACAAGAGGCATTTCTTTTTAAATTATGTTTCCTTAACAAAGTTTGAGAGGAATACATTCAAATGATCTATCCAAATCATCATGTCCTTCTAAGCCAGCTGTCAGCAATCAGCAATTAATCTATCCAATCATTATGTCATTCTAACCAGCTGTCAGCTAGCCTAGAAATCTAGACACCTAGCGGTAGCAAATCTAATCTGCCGCAAGTATCATATAGCAACTCTCAATACAATTCTGAGCTGTAAAAACTGAAATTCTGGACGGGCCAATCACATCGTGTATAGAGTCGGTGGGCGGGGCTTAACATAATGACGGCAGAGTTTTCTTTCTTTCTTTTTTGCGCTTGCTTGCTTCTAGTAAACACAGAAACTGGCGAACGGCAGTCTTTCCAATCAGCTTTGACCTCGACTCTGGAAGACTTGGAAGTCATGAAGTCACTGAAGTCATTCTTAAAAAGGGAAGATGTGTTCTGAGTTTTGCCGACCGGATACGGTGAATGTTTAATCTAAAACTAGCTCCGCTTCACCTTCATTGCTCTGGTTGGTGTAGCACTATCCTATCGCGTGCAGAGGGAGTTTGAAAGACAACCGTTTATCCCGCCCCTCGGATTGAGCCCTGTCAATGGTGAGTTTCCAGACCAAACATCTTGATGTGGGTCTGGCTTGTCAGGTTAGCTGTCAGCAGTCAGAAATCGACATGTCCACCAATCAGCACAAGTGAAGGACTATAGGCTATAAATAACCAGTCAACACACCGATGTTCATTGACAGTTTTTCAGCATCCCTCCACCACCCCGTCTTCCTCACACTCCCCTGGTTACTTTCCTAACCATAGATACGGGGGGAGTACTCTGGGCTCAGGCCTAATACCGAGCTCGGAGCCCTCTCCTCGGACAGCACGCCAAATACGCATACTATTATTTGCTATCTGATTTGATTATTTTTAATTGTGAACTCTTGAAATGGATCAAATGAATAGATGGATTTGAAATGGATCGACAGCCCATTATCTAATATTCAACATTACTTTCTCTTAAATATTAATTTTGGATTGCTCTATTTTTAGAATTTACACAGAAAAAAAGAGAAGTTACCGACAATTACTCGCAGCGATGGTATGATTCAGTTTAGATAATTTACCTCATAAAAACAGATGTTCCTTTTTTCTTTTTCTTTAAAGGTAAGATGGACTACTTCTAAACTATATATATAGACAGACAGACAGACAGACAGACAGACAGACAGACAGACAGACAGACACACACACACACACACACACACACACACACACACACACACACACACACACACACACACACACACACACACACACACACACACACACACAAACAATATTGGTAAAAGTTTTGAACTTTGATGACATCCCATTCCTAGTCTGTAGGGTTTAATACGGAGTTCACCTTTGAAGCCACAACAGCTTCAAGTCTTCGGGGAAGGCTTTTTACAAGGTTTAGGAGTGTGTTTATGGGCATTTTTGACCATTCTTCTAAAAGTGCATTTGTAAGGTCAGGCACTGATGGTGGACGAGAAGGCCTCGCAGTCTCCAGTTTATACAAAAGGTGTTCTATCAGGTTGAGGTCAGGACTCTGTGGCCAGTCAAATTCCTCACACCAAACTCGCTCATCCATGTCTTTATGGACCTTGCTTTGGGCACTGGTGCACAGTCATGTTGGAACAGGAAAGAGCCATCCCCAAACTGTTCCCACAAAGTTGGGAGCATGAAATTGTCATAAGTCTTGGTATGCTGAAGCATTAAAGAGTTCCTTTCACTACAATTACAGGGGCCAAGCTCAGTCTCTGAAGAACAACCCCACACCATAATCCCCCCTCCACAAAACTTTACCCTTGGCACAATGCAGTCAGGCAAGTACGGTTCTCCTGGCAACCACCAAACCAAGACTCGTCCACTGTCACTCCAGAGAACACGCCTCCACTGCTCTAGAGTCCAGTGATCGTGTCCTTTACACCACTGCATCCGAGGGTTTGCATTGCACTTGGTGATGTAAAGCTTGGATGCAGGTGCTCAGCAATGGAAGCCCATTCCATGAAGCTCTCGACACACTGTTCTTGAGCTAATCTGAAGGCCACACAAAGTTTGAAGATCTGTAGCTATTGCCACAGCAGAAAGTTGGTGACTTCTGTGCACCTGTGCACCCCACTCTGTGATTTTATGTGGCCTACCACTTTGAGGCTGAGTTTCTGTTGTTCCCAATTGCTTCCACTTTTTTATAATACCACTAACAGATGGCCAAAGAATATTTAGTAGTGAGGAAATTTCACAAATGGACTTATTGCACAGGCTGCAACCTATCATGCACTGATGTTTGTAGAAGCGTCTGCAGGTTGGTTGGTTTTGGGTGCTTGATTTTATTGACCTGTGGCCATGGAAGCGATTGGAACACCTGAATTCAATGATTTGGAGGGATGTCCCAATACATTTGCCAATAAAGTGTGTGTATACACTGTATATAGAAATCAATGTTAAGTTGTCTCTTCATTTTTCCAGAGCTGTATATATATACTGTCTACAAATCAGGCTGAACAATCTAGGCCCAATTTTACAAAATAAACGTTCTTTCTTTCATAACATCTGAATAGGAATGCCAGCTATGTGTCATCTGTTTTATTTCTAGGTGGAAATGGCTGTTTCTAATTCCAGGCATAGACCATCTCTTCCTGTTTTTGGCATGCACTCACTCAGCCAGTGGATATAAGGTGTGCTACACTGATAGCCTAAGGGTCATCCAGTAGACCAGACATCCCCGACACGCTTACAAAATGCAAGCTAGACGCTGAAGTTGCTGTTTTATCCCCAATTTGTAATGGCCACAAAAAAGACCATGGGAACAGCCAGAGGAACCCCACACAGTAAAACTTTTGAATTACACAATAACATCTGGTTAGATTTGACCATGTATGAAGTCAGCAAAAACAGCAAGAGGGATATTAGAATGAGATTTCTCTGTCTGCACAATATAAATTATGTATCAATACACTGCTGACAAGAGAAAAAGTGAAGGATTTCATCTGTAATTTCTCCTCCATTAAATTATAAGACTTAAAACAACATGTTTAAAGGCAGACACAATTACTAAATTATGCTTTGATTCTGTCAGAAAAGTTGACAATTGTTAAATCAAACCTTTTTAAAAGAACAGATTCGTCCATCACATCTGTAAGTAATAAATATTAATAGCTCACAGCTAATTCCCCATCAATAGGATTAACGTGATCCCCAATAAAGATAGTTATTGCTCATGCAGCCTGCAGGGTGGCAGAAAGGCCCACAGCCGGAATGATGTGAGGTTTGGAGATGAAGGTCTGCTCTCTGAGCTCTTTTATGACCTGGAGTGCAGCCAGCCGCTGTAGAGACTGTCAGGAAAGGGAAGAGATATATGTAGGATATGAGAAAGGGGGAGGAAAATTAATAAAGAGCAGATATATAGAAATGAAAGACATACAATTAAACTCATGGTAAAGATGAAAGGATTCAAAAAAGCAAAAATGAGCGTATGTGCAGGCAAATGATGACACTTTTTAAACTACACCTGCAGTACTAACTATTCATGCTATTTAATACACCAAAAATGTTAAATGTAATGAAAAAATAAATTAAAATAAATAATAATTAAAGGGATAGTTCACAAATGAAAATTCTGTCATTAATTACTCCCCCTCATGTCATTCCAAACCAAAAGACTTTTGTTCATCTTTGGAAAACATTTAATATGGGAGTATTCCCTCCATAGACAGCTGCAAGTACTATTTTGATGCTTCGAAAAGTTCATAAAGAGATTGTAAAACTAATAGATTTGAATTGAGCAGTGCCAAATTATCTGAACAGACATAATCGCTTTATATAATGAACAGAGTGAATTTAGGCTTTTATTCACCTATTCATCAACTCACACATCAGTTGTGGTAAACAGAAGCTCAAGCATGTTTGCTTGATGTGCGAGAACCAATGAGGTTCATTCTCGTGTTACGCATCACGTTTGAGCTTCAACAAGAACCAATGAGGTTCATTCTCGTGTTACGCATCACGTTTGAGCTTCAGCAAGAACCAATAAGGTTCATTATCGTGTTACGCATCACGTTTGAGCTTCAGCAAGAACCAATGAGGTTCATTCTCGTGTTACGTATCACGTTTGAGCTTCAACAAGAACCAGTGAGGTTCATTCTCGTGTTACGTATCACGTTTGAGCTTCAACAAGAACCAATGAGGTTCATTCTTGTGTGTTATGCAGGTTCGGTTGAGCTTCTGATTATGTTGCCTGATCAATATTTATATGTGAATATAAACATATTCATATTCATATAAAAATATAAAATTTATACATATAAATCAATCAAGTCTCTGGAAAATTTTAACAAACCTCTGGAACTGGATTTGTTTTACAATCTCTTGATTACCTTTTTGAAGCAGAAGTCTTGTGGGTTTGCAATGACACGAGGCTGAGTAAATGACAGATTTGTTATTTTGGGTTAACCCTAAGCCACATGCATCCTCTTTAATTTGTCTTATTATTTTGTATTCAGTACTACTGTAAAGTACTGTCGATGTTCATTTGTCTGTTCAGTCAACATAATTGTTGTAATGCACGCAAAAAAAATTCTGCAAAGAAACAACTATTTTTGCCTTACATACTGATGCCTTCTGCAACAACATGGTGTGGAGGGGAATTTTTCATTCATTTATTCATGTAGCTGAAGGTAACTATATCCTAGTTAAGTTCAAAAGAACCATAGATGCGAGACATTTTTTTGCAAGAGACTTGCTGGAATTTTTCACATATTGTAAACAGCTTTTATGTTACTACAGTAAAACTTTGCTTTGTAGTGCTCTACAATAAAACCAAAGACTTCATTTGAGCGTATTTTGTGTCAATGCATGTGGCTTTGAAATACCCCAGCCACCCCCCCCCCCATTAGCACAGCTGCCAATTTCAGCTGGCATGACTCTTTATTTATTAGTTTATGAATTAATATGCCCATTAACCTCTGTTGTAGCCTATATATTGACTAAAACATAATAAGCTCATTGGCTTTATTTAAAATAATCTGTGAACAACAGTTTTATTGTATTCACAAAGAGGTTCAGTCAATTTAATTGAGGCATAATGAGTTTTTATTTTTGTCTCTGAGAATTTTTATATGCCGTTTATAAGTACAAAGTGAACCCAACATCTGTTTTAATGTAAGCTGGGCAAGAAACAGGTAGGGCAAGTTGGCAAAGTGACACATTCAGCCATGATGACACCAGGGGGATTTTTGTCCATGATTAAACTCTAGGAAAGGTTAACCGATATTTTACATTTGGACTTGAACCCAATGAATATTTAATGGGAACATACAGAATCTGTTACTAGACGTTAACATCTGATTATATCCAAGGCTAAAGGTTTCTTGATCTTTAACCAAATTCATTTCCATTGGGTTTGCATCTCAACACTCAAACCCTGAAACTGTTCAGCTCAGCAAATTACATGTGATATTTTTCCAAATATTCTCCTCCTTTAAATGCATAAATGTCAGTAGTTTTATGTGCATGAGTTATGATTTCATTAACCAGTATGCAGACAGAAACATTCATAGTGCTCTTTTCTCATGTCAAAATATCCTTCTTTTGTTTATGTCTTTCAATTTTCCTTGAATGAAATATCACAGCATTTGAAATAAAATATCAAAGCACACTACAAAACTGCTATAGTTCAAAACCAGGAGGAAAAGGCACATAAAATAACATCTCTCACCCCATTAAGGAGAGCAGGTTTTGGTGCTGGCATATATATAAAGTTTCTGGAATTCTCCATGAAGCTGGATCACATTAACTTTGTTCTCCGGCCTCAGGAATCTTTCATGCTCCCACCTTCGGAATCACCAAGCAAAATACCCAGAATAATCATGAATAAGAAATATATATAGCAACATTTTCTGATTTTTTTTTTTTTTTTTTGCTGTATGGAAAAGATAGGTGTGGACTGACAAGTAGGTGAGTAAATGTCATTTTTTATTTAAACTATATATCTTTCATTTTCTGTTATCATTTGGTATTATTTTGTATATGACAGATCACAGCACAAGATGCCTCTTTCCGATTTAGGATGTTAAGTGGCTGAGATCAAAAAAGTCATCAAGCTCACTTGAAGTAGGCAGGGAACTGCACTAGTGTAGCATTCCACTGTGAGGCAGTAGAGTGCTCCTTTTCATTCCGTTCAGTGCTTCAGATTCAGGCCAGTGGATCACAGTCATTCATCTGTGCTCTTGGGAAGCTGGAACAACGCTTCGCATTACGCAGTGGAGCGACACACTGCTTTGCCAAAGAGACCTGCGTGATTTCCCCCTCGTTTGCCTTCATTTTGAAATGACTGTCATGTCCAAACCCAGAAAAGACAACAGTTGACTCTTCGCTTGAGTGCGAAAAAAAACAAAAAAAAAAAACAGGATTAAACAGTGCCTTTTGGACAGGTGCATCCCAGATCACCACCATCATCAGAAAAGTTTTCTTACTGTCTGTGAAAATGGATTACCAGCAGCTGGAGTTCATGCAACTTTTCATGCAGACTCTGTTCCCAAACAGACAGTGAAGGAGAGCTTTCCAAACTCAACTGAACATGCACTGGGACATGCATCTGTTCTAACTATGGACAACTAACCTGCCTTTACACCCAGACTGCTAAACATGAAACCCCTTGGGAATCCTCGGTTTGTGGTGGTGTTATTGAAGTGCGCAATGGTGTTATTTCCTGGATTCCTGCAGGGCTTCACAGGTGAGTCTATCTATCTATCTATCTATCTATCTATCTATCTATCTATCTATCTATCTATCTATCTATCTATCTATCTATCTATCTATCTATCTATCTATCTATCTATCTATCTATCTATCTATCTATCTATCTATCTATCTATCTATCTATCTATCTATCTATCTATCTATCTATCTATCTATCTATCTATCTATCTATCTATCTATCTATCTATCTATCTATCTATCTATCTATCTATCTGTCTGTCTGTCTGTCTGTCTGTCTGTCTGTCTGTCTGTCTGTCTGTCTGTCCTCTTGGCTCTGTCTTTCTTTTTCAGTCTGACGTTAAACTGTGATTACAGTTTTTCTCAGTCGCTTTGGTACATTTCTCGAATCAAACTCACAATTTGCAAAACAGTAAGTGCATTTCTCAAAACAATTTGTACAGCAAAACACCATGGATAACCTGCAAAAGCCACTCTCTTACTCAATCCTTAGTTCATCTCTCAAAAGTAAATATCTGTGTCAGTAAACATGTCAGTGCCATCAGAATGACAAGTCCTTGTGTCATTGTGTACAGATAAGACAGTCAAATTGTTTAGTCATGTTGTCAATATAACAGTTTTACTCTGGAGGGATGATCTGATGGAAACTACGGCTAAAGTTTTGATGATAATTATTGTCAATTGTAAGTTACATCTTAGTGTATGTGTGAGTGTAATTGCAAGAGAATGGAAAAGATTCAAATGTACACTCTTACTGTTTGTACTGTATTTTATTGACAGAACATGTCATTGAGATACAGAAATGAAAAGACAGCACTGAATAGCACACACACACAAAAAAAACCTAAAGAAGAAATGTGAACATAGAAAAACTGTACATGCAGTGCTGTAGAAATATATACCTGCTAGTTGATGTTTCATGAGAAGCACCTTCGTTAGAGAAAGTCAAGATTCACCTGGGAGCAATTTACCAATTCAGGACAGATTTAGAAAAAAGTCTAATAGAAATATAGAAAGTATAGAAATATGCTTGACATATTATGATAACTTGTTCAACCATTTTGCATGTAAAGATGTATGCTATGAGCTTGTGCCTAAATGTTGTGGGGGATGAGACTATGGGGGACTATTCAACAGAGACCCAATATAATACATTTTGATCAACATGACAAGCAACTGATAATGTAGGAAACAACAGAGAATTGTACATAATCATTTGCATGGATGTACCAAAGGATTTGCAACTTGTTCAAAGAAATGAGAAACTGCTTTTTTGATGTGCACGAGTGACACAATGATGTGAGAATTATAGTTATGAGAATTTCAATTCTAATCTGAGAAATGTACCAAAGCAACTGAGAAAAACTGTAATATACATTCATATTTGACCGATGGATTATATAATGACCAAATACAGTTTGTTTTTGTTTGTTTTTTACTTTGTAGAAAGAAGGATCCATTAAAATAATTGGACTTCTCCTTGTGATAATAATCAAATTGTCAGATGTATAAACTTGAGATCTGGTTTTCATTTTTATGTATTTATAGTGTTTGTTTAAAGTTTAAGCTGTGTAATATTTCATGTTTTTATAATATGATAACAAATATACTGTCACTTTTAATGTATTATGTATGACATTCTTAAACTTGACCTTTCTTTCACTTTTCTTGTCATACCTAACCATTATTGCAGTGCTGCAATCTTTGCAGGACAAATGACACAGCTTCTGTGAAAGCCCAACTTCATTTATGGGTCACACTCAGGACCTTCGGGTCTAAAAGGACCCGGAGGTCGGGAATAAAAAAAAAAAAAAATTGAGTAAAATCAATGAAATATATTTTTGTTCAATAATATTTTTTCTTTTCTTTTTTGGTGTTTTGAGATAATTTTATGATTTATAAATAATATTTATGCAATAATTATGACCCATTTTTTCCCATTGAATATAATAGAATTTTATTTTTTATTTTTTTCCCTTTTTTTATTAAAGCTGTATTTCATTTTAGAGTCAAGCCTAGGCCTCATGAAAGCATTTTTTTTATTTGATTGGTGCCATCTGGTGGACACAGTGAGCATTTTTATCACGCAATAGCACATTTTTACCACTAGAGTGCATTACAGAACCTGTGTGTGTGTGTGTGTGTGTGTGTGTGTGTGTGAGTTTTTGTTTGTCTGTTTTGCACTCTTGATGTTTTAGAGATTCACCCCTTCACTGTTGAGTCCTTTTTTTCTGCATCCTGGCTGATTTGTAGATTATATGCACAAAAAACTCTGTATTTTCATATTTTTGCCAATTTCCCATTCATTTCCTATGGGGGTCTTTTTTGACCCGAAGGCCCCGAGTGTGACTATTTTTTTTACGACCACTTAGACTTTTCCAATCCTGTCCCCAATTTTTTTTTCTGTCCATATACCAAGTACCAATACCCTCACCAATTTCGTACCATTCAGATGAAGCTACGATTTTTAACATTTCTTTCAAAAAAAAATTCGGGTCAGAAATGACCGAAGAACCCCAGAGGGTTAAAGGCTCAGGTTGTCAAACATTGTGCTGTGACATGCCAGAACATGATCGAGGTTCAGTGTTCAAAAATGATGCATTTCATTTCAACAGCATGAAAGTTTCCCTGATTTGTTTGTGAATGCGTGTGCAATGCATGTTTTCTCTTTTACGCAGAGTCCAGATGTGTTGGTCGTGCTTGCAGCCCTCCTATGGGTAACTTGGCCAGTGGCAGGACCCTTTTCACGCTGACTAGCTGCTGTACTAATAACTCTTCCTGCCTGCCAACCCAGCCACGCTGTCTAGCAGAGCTTCATCCTCCTGCCCTCATGGCCGATGACCCGTTTATTCATCCAGATACCTGGTGGGGCTCAGCGGCGGCCACTGGAGAAAAGGAAGAAATCCGTCTTGACTTGGAGACACGGTTCTGCATGAGTCACGTTGTGATGTTGTTTCGCTCCCCACGTCCCGCTGCTATGAGGCTGGAACGCTCACAGGACTTCGGCCAGACCTGGGAGACACTAAAGCTGTTTGCCAGGAACTGCACTGAGGTGTTCGGGCTTCCTGATGATGTAAGTCAACCAGGAGCTGTCTGCACTTCCAGATATTCCAGTGCGGTCCCATGCAGCCAAGGAGAGGTAAGGAAGGAAATAAGGTCTCCAAAGAATCACAAAACATCTTTCTTTTTTGAAAATTGAGATTTCAGGATGACACGTGAAGCACTCTGCACTCTTTTTTGTGGGCTTTTTGAAACTACAAATGCCTTAAAAATATGCATCTTGCAGTGTTTTAAAATTGTTAAGATGCATATCTTAATACTTAGATCACATTTCAAAACTCTTCCCACAGTTAAAGGAACTATATGTAAGAAATGTATTTCAATGAATCATAAAATGGCCCTGATATGTCACTAGACATTAAGAAATCATGTTAATTTCAAATACTTTTATCACTGACAACAGGATATTGTCATTTAAAAGTGGTTGTTGCAGCCCTCAACTGATGTTGATGTTGTCATGTTGTGTTTTGGCCTGAAGCTCCGCCCTCCACCGATCTACCAATCACGAAGTCAGTAGTGTTTTGGCATCCGGGTTGCCAGATCTGCTCTAGTTACCACAGCTGCAGCTACAAACGTTCCTGCTGATCCTGCAGCCGATCTGACAACCTCGAGTCAGGGGGAGAGGGGGAGAGGATAGTGATTGCAGTACCAGTGTTTGCCACAGTCTTATATGCACTTCCTTTAACAACAGTCTATGTGGACTACAATCTGGATCATTAATACCATATTAAAATATATTCTAAATATAAAATGTATCCGGACACCTACACAGGTGTTAGTCTTTCAATTTCATCACCATCTATACAAAAGGAAAACAACTTGGGAATAATGTTGTACTGTACAGTCAATATAATGTGCAGTCAATTTAGTAAAAGGGAGTAGAAACTAGAGAGGTGTCATTCTTTGCAAAGATTTTTTAAAATATAAAACAGAAACATTGTGTAATGTTAATTTGAGTTGATTCGAGACATATACCGTATGAAGTGTTTTTGGTTGCTTCAGTGCATTTTGAATGTGAAATTAACTGCGAGCACTGTGTGAAGAGTTTGGAAAAAGTGACCTAAGTACTGAGAAATGCTATAGTGATTGTCAAAAACGCTACATAAATGCTATTCTTACTTTTACTTTATGAAAATCAATAAACAGCAAAAAGACCTGTATCATGACCTAAAGTTGAGCCACCAATTAAACCAAATATTCCAACAGTTGAGTACAACTATGGTGTGAATTTAAATCTCAGTTCTGTCTGATGCTTTTTTAAATATGACAATGCATAATCATTTGTTTCTAATTCTATTCTAGATCATATTCCGATCTATAGGATTGGGAAGTGGGATTGTCGATCCGTACAGTCCTGAGGCTCTGTCCCGTATGACAGTAACCAACTTAAGAATACAGCTTTTAAAATCTCAACAGTGTCCCGCCTCGAAGGGGCAGCGGAGCGTCCCGGAACAGTCAAACCTACCCCTTTTACCCACAGTTCACAGCAGGATGTTGACTTCTCCTACACCCAAAACCGATCCTGTAGATTCAACCCCATTTGCTGTGTACTCTCTTTTGGCTAAAGGGACATGTTTGTGTCATGGCCATGCTGAACATTGCCATCCTGAAAATGAAGGACAAGACAGCCAACAACCCAGTAATGTGGTAAGTGTGTCCATTTTGTCTGTTTTTTTGGGTGAATTTGTGAAGGAAGTTGTTTCCTCTTCTGTCCAGCTAACATTTCATGGTGGGGTCAATGTAGGCATGATATAGGCTTGACATGTCGGTCCTATCTGAATTAGAAACGGTATGGGCCCTAAATTGGTTTGTCTATGGGTTCCATGTTAGCCCTTTCTGAACTAGAAGAACCGGTATGGGCCCTAAATATGTTCATCCATGGGTTCCATGTCAGCCCTATCTAAATTAAAACCAGTAATGGGCCTTAAATGGGTGGGTTCCATGTTGGCCCTATCTAAATTAAAACCAGTAATGGGCCTTAAATGGGTTCATCCATGGGATCCATGTCAGCCCTTTATAAATTAGAACCAGTCTGGGCTCTAAAGGGTTTGTCCATGGGTTTCATGTCGGCCCTAGAATTAGAACCAGTATGGACCCTAATTGAGTTTGTCCATGGGTTCCATGTCA
Source organism: Pseudorasbora parva (assembly GCF_024679245.1). NCBI lineage: Eukaryota > Metazoa > Chordata > Actinopteri > Cypriniformes > Gobionidae > Pseudorasbora > Pseudorasbora parva. Next base: position 32,712,162 of record NC_090193.1, read on the forward strand.
GTCCTATCTGAATTAGAACCAGTATGGACCCTAATTGAGTTTGTCCATAGGTTCCATGCCAGCCTTATCTGAATTAGAACCAGGATGGACCCTAAATGGGTTTGTCCATTCGTTCCATATTGGCCCTATCTGAATTAGAACCAGGATGGACCCTAAATAAGTTCATCCATAGGTTCCATGTCCACCCTATCTGAATTAGAACCAGTATGGGCCCTAAATGGGTTTGTCCATGGGTTCCATATTGGTCCTATCTGAATTAGAACAAGGATAGACCCTAAATGGGTTTGTCCAAGGGTTCCATATTGATCCTATCTGAATTAGAACCAGTTTGGACCCTAAATGAGTTCATCCATAGGTTCCATGTCAGTCCTATCTGAATTAGAACCAGTATGGGCCCTAAATTAGTTCATCCATAGGTTCCATGTCAGCCCTATCTGAATTAGAACCAGTATGGATCCTAAATGGGTTTGTCCATTGGTTCCATATTGGCCTCTATCTGAATTAGAACCAGGATAGACCCTAAATGGGTTTGTCCATGGGTTCCATATGGTCCTATCTGAATTAGAACCAGTATGGACCCTAAATGGGTTTGTCCATGGGTTCCATATTAGTCCTATCTGAATTAGAACCAGTATGGACCCTAAATGAGTTTGTCCATGGGTTCCATATTGGCCCTATCTGAATTAGAACCAGTATGGACCCTGAATGAGTTCGTCCATGGGTTCCATGTCAGCCCTATCTAAATTAGTTTATGAAGGGCCCATATCTCAAGCCCATATTGGGCCTAAATTGGCACCACCATGAATTATTTTCTGGATGCATACTTGAGGGTGCATGTGCACTCACCCAGTAGTTAGTAGAATAGGAAGTAGCCTGTTACATGTATTTTTATAAGGCTTTTTGGGGCCTGAATGGGCAGCAACTGAAAGTGAATCATTGCTCTGGAGCGCAGGTGTCTGGCAAATGTGTGTGTACCCACCACACAGCGGGTGAGCACTGCGAGAGGTGTGCCCCGCTCTACAACGACCAGCCCTGGAGAGCAGCCAATGGAAGCAGCGGGGAGAGCAACTCATGCAAGAGTGAGTATTTTTACTGTACAGGTGGTTTTAGCCTTAAATTCCTTTAATCCTTGAAAACGGAAAGAAAAATTGTGCTATGAAAGGTATTTTTTATTTTTATCCAATACAACCATTTTTGGTGCTTGAGGAGATTCCCCCTTCTATATGTAAAGCGCTTTGAGTACCCAGAAAAGCGTACCTTATAAACTTCTAAAATATCTTAGAACCACAATACCAAGGGGGGTTGTTGTGTTAGTACTGCAATGATCCAGAACACCATAGAAACACACTAAGAATCACTCTGAACACCTTAGCAAACACATTAATTATCCCCTGGCAACAACAAGCATTGCAATATTGATCATCTAGTGAGAATCGCTATTAAAGGGATACTTCAGTGCTGGGAAGATGAATCTGTATTTAAACTGGGTCATTAATGTAGTAGAAATGTGAAATTATTTTAGAATTTGGTGCTTTCTAGACTGAGAAAAGACAGAAAATGTATTTTTGTATATATATATATATATATATATATATATATATATATATATATATATATATATACAGTCTTGTTCAAAATAATATCAGTACAATGTGACTAACCAGAATAATCAAGGTTTTTAGTATATTTTTTATTGCTACGTGGCAAACAAGTTACCAGTAGGTTCAGTAGATTCTCAGAAAACAAATGAGACCCAGCATTCATGATATGCACGCTCTTAAGGCTGTGCAATTGGGCAATTAGTTGAATTAGTTGAAAGGGGTGTGTTCAAAAAAATAGCAGTGTGGCATTCAATCACTGAGGTCATCAATTTTGTGAAGAAACAGGTGTGAATCAGGTGGCCCCTATTTAAGGATGAAGCCAACACTTGTTGAACATGCATTTGAAAGCTGAGGAAAATGGGTCGTTCAAGACATTGTTCAGAAGAACAGCGTACTTTGATTAAAAAGTTGATTAGAGAGGGGGAAACCTATAAAGAGGTGCAAAAAATGATAGGCTGTTCAGCTAAAATTATCTCCAATGCCTTAAAATGGAGAGCAAAACCAGAGAGACGTGGAAGAAAACGGAAGACAACCATCAAAATGGATAGAAGAATAACCAGAATGGCAAAGGCTCAGCCAATGATCACCTCCAGGATGATCAAAGACAGTCTGGAGTTACCTGTAAGTACTGTGACAGTTAGAAGACGTCTGTGTGAAGCTAATCTATTTTCAAGAATCCCCCGCAAAGTCCCTCTGTTAAAAAAAAGGCATGTGCAGAAGAGGTTACAATTTGCCAAAGAACACATCAACTGGCCTAAAGAGAAATGGAGGAACATTTTGTGGACTGATGAGAGTAAAATTGTTCTTTTTGGGTCCAAGGGCCACAGGCAGTTTGTGAGACGACCCCCAAACTCTGAATTCAAGCCACAGTACACAGTGAAGACAGTGAAGCATGGAGGTGCAAGCATCATGATATGGGCATGTTTCCAAACCAACAAAATGAATGTTATGGAGTGGCCAGCCCAATCTCCAGACCTTAATCCAATTGAGAACTTGTGGGGTGATATCAAAAATGCTGTTTCTGAAGCAAAACCAAGAAATGTGAATGAATTGTGGAATGTTGTTAAAGAATCATGGAGTGGAATAACAGCTGAGAGGTGCCACAAGTTGGTTGACTCCATGCCACACAGATGTCAAGCAGTTTTAAAAAACTGTGGTCATACAACTAAATATTAGTTTAGTGATTCACAGGATTGCTAAATCCCAGAAAAAAAAAATGTTTGTACAAAATAGTTTTGAGTTTGTACAGTCAAAGGTAGACACTGCTATTTTTTTGAACACATCCCTTTCAACTAATTGCCCAATTGCACAGCCTTAAGAGCGTGCATATCATGAATGCTGGGTCTTGTTTGTTTTCTGAGAATCTACTGAACCTACTGGTAACTTGTTTGCCACGTAGCAATAAAAAATATACTAAAAACCTTGATTATTCTGGTTAGTCACATTGTACTGCTATTATTTTGAACAAGACTGTATATATATGATGGAAATATATATATAAGATGGAAAGTGATTTTAATTTGATTAAGTTGAAATGTTAAGGATTGTTTATCAGGTCTTGGATGATTCTTTCATCCATAATTTGTCTTTTTCTCCCTCTAACTTGTTTCTGTTGCTCAAGAGTGTGAATGTCATGGCCATGCAGAGAGCTGCCACTTCTCCCAGCGAGTGTGGCTGTCCACAGGGGGCAGTAGTGGGGGCGTCTGCGACAACTGCCAGCATAGCACTGTGGGCCGTCGGTGCCAGCGCTGTCGCCCTGGATACCACCGTCACCCTGCCAGACCCCTCAACTCCCCGCATGCTTGCACACGTAAGACAGAAAAGAAGAGAAGGAACAAACAGAAAGACAGTGACTTCACTCAAATAGTTTAGTTTTTAATGTGACTTTGTATATCTCATGAATGCACATTCCTGGTCTTATAGTGAATGATTTATTGGCTCATATTATTATTTTTCCCTTTGTAAGAATTGTTTTTGTAAACTTTAATCAATTATAGTAATATATATTCTCAAGTGCCTTTTGTTAACACTTTATTATAAGATGTCACTGTAACTTTTGGCCCTCTAGTGGTTTAAAAAAAAAACTAACAACATTTTGCAGAAGAACATTTTTTGAGGTTGTGCTTTGGCTCTGTGCAGATGAATGAGATCATCCACTGCACATTCACTAGGCTTAAGAGGTATAACCAGTTTAGATGGAAATTATCTCAAGCCACTATTATTATTTATTATCACTAGTTGAAGATGTTTCTGTACCAACCTATTAATTGGTATGGTACTTCCTTAAAAAATAAAAGCACAGCGCTACAACAAGCATAATGAAATGATCCTTAACAGTAGATAATACTTTACATTATGCCAATTTGTCTGTTCAATAAAATACTTTACTCACCTGTTGAGTAATATAAGTGCCATCTTCACTTTTCACTTTGCATATAACACACTACATTAGCAAAAGTTTTGGCATGCCTGCCTTTACATGCACATGAACTTTATGATATCCCTTTCTAATTCCGTAGGGTTCAATATGGAGATGGTCCACCCTTTGCAGCTATAACAGCTTGAACCCTTCTGGGAAGGCTTTCCGCAAGGTTTAGGAGTGTGTTTATGGGAATTTTTGACCATTCTTCTAGAAGCGCATTTGTGAGGTCAGGCACTGATGGTGGACGAGAAGGCCTCGCAGTCTCCACTCTAGTTCATCACAAAGGTGCTCTATCAGGTTGAGATCAGGAGTCTGTGCAGGACTCTGTCCAAACTCGCTCATCCATGTCTTTATGGACCTTGCTTTGTGCACTGATGAGCAGTCATGTTGAAAGGAAGGAGCCAAACTGTTCCCACAAAGTTGGGAGCAGGAAATTGTCCAAATTGTATTGGTGTGCTGAAGGATTAAGAGTTCCTTTCACTGGAAATAAGCGGCAAAGCCCAACACCTAAAAACAACAACCCTACACCATAATCCCCCCTCCACCAAACTTGACACTTGGCACAATGTAGTCAGGCAAGTACAGTTTTCCTGGCAACTACCAAACCCTGACTCATCCATCGGATTGATAGACAGAGAAGCGTGATTCGTCACTTCAGAGAACATGTTTCCACTGCTCTAGTGTCCAGTGGCATGCTTCACACCACTGCATCTGATGCTTTACATTGCACTTGGTGATGTAAGGCTTGGATGCAGCTGCTCAGCCATGGAAACCCATTCCATGAAGCTCTCGACACACTGTTCTTTAGCTAATCTGAAGCCCACACAAAGTTTGGAGATCTGTAACTATTGACCTTGCAGAAAGTTGGTGACTTTTGTGCATTGTTCACAAAAACCACAGAGCGCTGAACCCGCACAGTGATTTTAAATGGCCTGCCGCTTCTTGGCTGAGCTGCTGTTTTTCCCATTTGCTTCCACTTTGTTATAACACCACTGTAACAAAGTTCGATAATAGAAGGAAGGAAGAGGACACGGGGGTCGGCTGGACGGTTGATGCTTCTTTAATTATAGTCAAAACTTAGTATAACTTCAACAACACACTGCTGTGTGAATTCTCATAGACATTCGATCACTTCCGGGTCGGCACTTCCGGCTTCCGGCAACTCAGTCTCTGGGGTTTCGCAACAACCGTCCGATCTCTCTCTCTCCCTGGTCTCTGGTTCCGCCGAGGTTTTATACCCTCTCCGCGCTCATTACTAGAACAAGAGACAGGTGTTATTAATCTGCGTCCAACCCACTCACTTACCGCTCGTCCCGCGGCTCTCTCTCCCGCTGCAGACCTCGCTGAACCACGCCCCCCTTGCCACATACCCCCACCGCCCGACTCAGGCCGGGGAGCCGTCCGGCCTGCAGCCCCCCCCCCCCCCCCCCCCATTTCTGGAGAGGAAATCGGCCACAGCCATCTGAGCACCCGGCCTGTGGACCACCTTGAACTTAAACGGCTGAAGAGCTAGATACCAACGGGTGATCCGCGCGTTGGTATCCTTCATGCGGTGGAGCCACTGGAGAGGAGCGTGGTCCGAACAGAGGGTGAACTCCCGCCCCAGGAGGTAGTAGCGGAGGGTGAGAACGGCCCACCTGATGGCCAGACACTCCTTCTCTATGGTGCTGTACTTAGCTTCCCTCTTGGAGAGCTTACGGCTAATGTACAGCACCGGCCGCTCTCCCCCCTCCACCTCCTGGGCCAGGACTGCGCCCAGCCCCCTGTCCGACGCGTCAGTCTGCAACAAGAAAGGGAGAGAAAAGTCAGGGGAGTGTAAGAGCGGCCCGCCACATAGAGCCGCCTTTACGCGGGTAAAAGCCTGTTGACACGGCTCCGTCCACTGGACCGTATCTGGTAGCCCCTTTTTAGTAAGGTCAGTCAAAGGGCTGGTGAGGTCCGAATAATTTGGTATGAACCGTCTATAATATCCCGCCAGCCCCAAGAACTGCCTAACCTCCTTTTTGGTCTTGGGTCTCGGACAGGTTGCAATTGCTGCGGTCTTATCAATTTGGGGACGCACCTGTCCATGACCCAAGTGGAAGCCCAGATACCTTACTTCCACCCGCCCAATCGCACACTTCTTTGGGTTAGCCGTGAGCCCCGCTCCCCTCAGCGACCTCAAGACCGCCCTGACATGCTGCATATGCCGCTGCCAATCGTGACTGTAAATCACGATATCATCTAGATAGGCAGCAGCATATGCGGCATGGGGACGCAAAATCCTGTCCATGAGGCGCTGAAAGGTAGCGGGTGCCCCGAACAACCCGAAAGGGAGCGTGACAAATTGGTGCAATCCAAACGGCGTGGTGAAAGCTGTCTTTTCTTTGGACAATGGAGACAAGGGGATCTGCCAATAGCCCTTTGTTAAGTCCAGCGTCGAATAAAATCGAGCCGTGCCCAACCGATCAAGCAACTCGTCAACCCGCGGCATTGGATACGCGTCGAATTTCGACACAGCGTTCACCTTGCGGTAGTCCACACAGAACCTGACCGAGCCGTCTGTTTTGGGAACCAAAACTATCGGGCTCGCCTAGTCACTGTTGGACTCCTCGATTACTCCCATGTCGAGCATTGCGCCTAATTCTTCCTGAACTACCTTTTTCTTGTGTTCAGGCAAGCGATACGGCCGGCTGCGAACTACCACGCCCGGCTCGGTCTCGATATGGTGCTGAATCAAGTCGGTACGTCCCGGTAGGGGCGAGAACACGTCCGCGAACTCCGCCTGTAATTTTGATAAATCAGTGAGTTGTAACGGTGAGAGGTGATCTCCCCCAGGGGCCAGCGCGACTGATTGCGCTTTAATGCTCGCCTCTGGCCCGAGATCATCCTCTCCCCCGATCACCGTTGCCAACAACACTGATTCCACCTCATTCCATTTTTTTAGCAGGTTGAGGTGGTATATTTGACGTGCCCCGTTCCTATCGGATCGTATCACTTCATAATCGAGCTCTCCTACCTGTCGTGCGACCTCAAACGGCCCCTGCCACTTTGACATTAATTTTGAGCTCGACGTAGGGAGTAGAACGAGCACTTTCTCTCCCGGTGTAAATTTGCGTAGTTTTGTACCCCTGTTATATGACCGGCTCTGGCGGTCCTGGGCTTGCAACAAATTCTCCCTCGATAGCCGCCCCAAAGTGTGGAGTTTTGTTCGCAAGTCCAGCACATACTGAATTTCGTTCTTGGCCAAAGAAGGCCCCTCCTCCCAAGTTTCTCGTAGGACGTCCAGCACCCCCCGTGGCTGTCGTCCGTAGAGAAGCTCGAAGGGGGAAAACCCCGTGGAGGCTTGCGGGACCTCCCGCACAGCAAATAAGAGGGGTTCTAACCACCGATCCCAATTTTTGGCGTCTTCCTGTACGAATTTACGGATCATGGATTTAAGAGTGCGATTAAATCGTTCGACCAAGCCGTCTGTTTGTGGGTGATAGACGCTTGTTCGAATGGATTTAATGCCCAATAATCCGTACAATTCGCTTAACGTGCGTGACATAAACGCCGTGCCTTGATCAGTGAGGATTTCTTTCGGAATCCCCACTCGGGAGATTAAACGAAACAGTGCGTCCGCAACACTCTTCGCAGAGATGTTGCGGAGAGCCACTGCTTCCGGATATCGTGTGGCGTAGTCCACGATAACTAGCGCAAAACGATGTCCGCGTGCGGATCGCTCTAATGGCCCGATGAGGTCCATCGCAATTCTCTCGAAGGGGACCTGCATTAATGGAAGGGGGCGCAATGGCGCTTTTGGGGCGGCCAGTGGGTTCACCAACTGACATTCAGGACAAGACGCGCACCACCTGCGCACGTTGTCATGAATGCCTGGCCAAAAAAATCGGGTCATTAAACGATTCAGCGTGGCCGCCTGTCCCAGGTGGCCCGCCATCGGGTTAGAGTGAGCCGCCTGGAAAAGCATTTCCCGGCGGCTCTTTGGCACTAACAATTGGGTTGTATCTACTTTTGTTTGAGTGTCTTGGGTCACTCGATACAACCGATCCTTTATTATGGCAAAATAAGGATAGGAGACCGGCAAGGCAGGTTGGAGAGACTGTCCGTCGATCGATCGGACCTGCTGAAAAGCGTTCTTAAGGGTTTCATCCTGGGACTGCTCCAGAGGAAAGTCATCGCGGTCCGAGAGAATTAGTCTCTCAATCCCGCTCGGTTCCTCTGGAGTTGTCGCCGAGGGTCCCGGTTCAGTCTCCCCAAGCTGTACTCGCACCGCCCCCTTCCTTGCCTTTTTCTCCCAAGCGGCATCCGCACACAACGATCCCAATAAAGCCGTAAAGGCGGGCCAATCCGTCCCCAGAATTAGCGGATGCCGGAGGTGTGGACTAACCGCCACCTCTACACTATGCTTTTGACCCCGAAACTGTATCGTGACTGGGACAACCGGATATTCCACCACATCCCCGTGCACACACCTCACCTTAACCATGCGGCTTGTATCCAATGCCCCAGGCTGCATCAGGCTTTGATGGATCGAGGTTTGGTTGCATCCTGAATCCACCAAGGCCTGATATGTACCCCCCTTGATACTTACAGGAATTTGGTACTCTCCTGCTTGATCGGGGGTGGTCCGCTGGACGTCCGGGATCCGGATCATTGTCCCGACGTCCATCCTCGGACATCGGTCCACAAAATGATCCGGATCACCGCACCTCCAGCAGGCCAGCCCAGGCCTACCCGGTGCCCCTGCGGCGGGGAGTGGGTTGGAGAATGAGCGCGGGGAGGGTGTGGAACCAGAGCCATTGTCACCCCCCACCCCCAGGAGCTCCGCCCCCCTGGGCGGAGCCCGCGAATTCCCGGATGGTCCAGGGCCTGGAGGACGGGACCTAGGGAGAGGGATAGGGCGAGAGGGAGATACAGAGGGGGGAGAGAGAGAGCGAGAGGTTAGAAGGGGTTCGCCGACCCCCGGGCACGCCACCAGGTGGTCCTCCGCCAAGTGGATGGCCGTCTCCAGCGACGTGGGCCGGTGGCACTGGACCCAATCGGCAGTTTTCCTGGGGAGCCGAGCGATGAGCTGCTCCAGCACCACCAGATCGACGATATGGTCCACGTCGCTTCCACCGGCCAATAGCCATTTGCGGCACGCGTCCCGGAGCTGTTGGGCCACCGCGAAGGGTCGGTCGGCCTCACCCCACTCCAGCGAGCGGAACCGCTGACGATGCTGCTCGGGGGTCCGGCCGACCCGCTGGATGATGGCCCTCTTCAGGTCTTCATACTCCAGGAGGTTCGCCACCGGCAGTTGTTGGGCGGCCGCCTGGGCTTCTCCGGTCAGCAGAGGTATGAGATGCACCGGCCACTGTGCCCGGGGCCACCCGCAGGCCTCCGCGGCCTTCTGAAAGAGGTCTATGAAAGCCTCGGGATCGTCCTGTGGCCCCATCTTGTGTAGGGGCACGTGGACCGGTGTGCTGGCGAGCCCGGCGGCTTCGGTGCGAACCTCCCGGTCGAACCAGCTCCGGAACCTCTCGCGGTCCTCTTGCTGGCCGCGGACAATGGCCTCGAAGCGGCGCTCCTGGTCTGCCCGCATGTCCAGCATGGACTGATGTTGTTCCTGATGGAGGGCCGCGAGAGCGGTGATGATGTCCGCAAACGGCGAGGCGGAGGGCGTCGGTGTTGTCATGGCGGCGGCGCGGTCCTACTTCCTTCCCGGGTTTCGGCACCAGTGTAACAAAGTTCGATAATAGAAGGAAGGAAGAGGACACGGGGGTCGGCTGGACGGTTGATGCTTCTTTAATTATAGTCAAAACTTAGTATAACTTCAACAACACACTGCTGTGTGAATTCTCATAGACATTCGATCACTTCCGGGTCGGCACTTCCGGCTTCCGGCAACTCAGTCTCTGGGGTTTCGCAACAACCGTCCGATCTCTCTCTCTCCCTGGTCTCTGGTTCCGCCGAGGTTTTATACCCTCTCCGCGCTCATTACTAGAACAAGAGACAGGTGTTATTAATCTGCGTCCAACCCACTCACTTACCGCTCGTCCCGCGGCTCTCTCTCCCGCTGCAGACCTCGCTGAACCACGCCCCCCTTGCCACAACCACTAACAGTTGACCATAGAATATTTAGTAGTGAGGAAATTGCACAAATGGACTTATTGTACAGGTGGCAACCTATCACAGTACCATGCTTAAATTCACTGAGCTCCTGAGAGCGACCCATTCTTTCACAAATGTTTGATGAAGCAGTTTATATTTTATACACTTTTGGCCATGGAAGTGATTAGAACATCTGAATTCAATTATTTGGAGGGATGTCCCAATACTTTCGGCAATATTGTATAAGTGTTTATATTCAGACTACCTTAGACCAGACAGGACAGACAACCGGTGTGGAGTAGCCCAGTACCTGCGTGACTTTTCATATTAATAAACATTTAGAAGTAGCTCCGGGTACAATGTTTTTCCACAAGACACAAGCTGTTTTGTTTATTTACCAGTAGAGCTGCAAAAGTTACATGGTGTACCTTTAATGAATAGGACCTTACTGTAAAATGTTACTGAATGTTTACTTACTCTTTTCACCTGGTAGACAATACAACAAGGAAAAAAACACAGACCAGGCATGACATTATGACCACCTTCCTAATATTGTGTTGTTCCCCCTTTTGCTGCCGAAATACCCCTGAAGGTGTGCTATGGTATTTGGCACGAAGATGTTAGCAGCAGATCCTTTAATTCCTGTAAGTTGTGAGGAGGGCCGTTCAGCACATCCCACAGATTCTCGATTGGATTGAGATCTGGGGAAATTGGAGGTCAAGTCAACACCTCAAACTCATTGTTGTGCTCCTCAAACTAATCCTGAACTATTTTTGCTTTGTGTCAGTGCGCATTATCCTGCTAAAAGAGGCCACTGTCACCAGGGAATACCGTTTCCATGAAAGGGTGTACATGTTCTGTAACAATGCTTAGGTAGGTGGTACGTGTCAAAGTAACCACATGGGTGGCAGGATCCAAGGTTTCCCAGCAGAACATTGCCCAAAGCATCACACTGCCACAACTTCTTGAACAATTTCAGCTACAGTAGCTCATCTATTTGATCGGACCACACAGGTCAGCCTTCGGTCCCCACAGGTGAATCCCAGACCCTGTCACCGGTTCACCACTGTTCCTTCCTTGGACCACTTTTGATAGATACTGACCACTGCAGACCGGGAACACCTGACCCTGTTCTGACCCAGTCGTCTAGCCATTTCAAATTCTTACACTTGGCCATTTTTCCTGCTTCTAACACATCAACTTTGAGGACAAAATGTTCACTTACTGCCTAATATATCCCACCCACTAACAGATGCCATGATGAAGATATAATCAGTGTTATTCAATTCTGTTATGCTTGTTCGATTTATTAGACCATAGCATAGTGATGACGATTTGCTTTATTAAAATATATCAATATTTGATCAAAACGGTTATCTTCGCATTCTTTTACAGTCTTTCATTGCCTCCTAGTGGCGGCGATATGACACAGACCACCAAAGCAACTCAAAAGCAGTAGGAAGAAGAGCTAATGAACCAAAAGTTGATTAACATTCTTTTCTGTGGCAGGATGCTGGTGTGACCCAGTTGGTGCAGTTCCAGTATATTTTAGCAACGAGACGCCGTGGTGCCATCCTAGAAGTGGACAGTGCCACTGTAAACCTGGTGTGGGGGGAACCACCTGTAGCCACTGTTTACCAGGGTACTGGGGCTTTGGAGAGGAGGGCTGCAAACCTTGTGTGTGCCCCATGACCTGTGATCCCCTCACAGGTCATTGCCTAGACAGGTCAGACTTAGTTCACAAACTAAATGTTCAATCCTTTCTGTTCTAAATTACAGTAAGTCTTACTATTTGTGATTTGAAATGAAAACATTGAGCATTAGGAATGTCAAATCCAAAAATCCAAGTCGAATTTTAATTGCATACCTGCTGGGGATTTTTTATCATATCATTTTCCTTTAACAGCAAAGGCAATGTGAAGCTTTACAATGTACCTATTGGTGGGAAAATACCTGAACTGTCCCACTTTAAACCTCAAGAGGACGAGAGGGCGTGGCCTAAAGAACTCGCCGTCTCTGCACTGTACTATACAGGTGAGCTGACTACAGTAACAAAACACTGTTGTGAAACATGGGAAACCACAGCAGGAAATGTGACAGCTAAATTTGGCTTTTCAAAAATGTGTTTTTTTTATGTGGTTCCTTAAAATTATGTATTGCAATGTAAATGGGTCTCACAAACCTATCTAGAAAATGTCCAGGTTATATATCATCCCAAAAGTAAAATAAGACTTTACTTTTATTTTATTTTATTATTTTCATGACAATATTCTTGTTACCATACTGCAAAAAAACAAAACAGAACAAAAACTGTGTAATGCTAAATGATTATACACTGCAATTCAAAAGTTTGGGGTTACTACGATTTTTGTACTTTTTAAATAAAAATTGAATAATTTTAAATAACTGTTTCTATTATAATGTATTTTGTAGAAACTGTGATACATTTTACAGGATTCTTTGAAGAAGAGAAAGTTAAAAATATTTTTGCATTTATTTAAAACATTATAAATGTCTTTGCTTTCATTTTTTTTATCAATTTAATGCATCCTTGCTAAATAAAAGTATTAATTTCTTTCAAAACGTTTTTTTGTTTTTACTTTTGAATGCTATTGTGTATATGGTATTTGACAAAAATTATAAAGTATTAATACATCATGGTAGTCTTTAATGTCCAGTTATTTAAATAACAAAAAATACTTTTACTGTCATTGTTTTTCATGTAATACAGTAAAAAATCTTCAAAACTTAAAAATGAAATGATCAGAATCATCGTATTAATGAGAATTTGGGGTGAAAAAAGGTTTCATTATCATTAAAGGTTTTGACAGCATTAAATCGTATTGGTCCTAAAATAGAATTATAAAATAGAATTTCTTTAATCTAAGTTAATTTCTTTAATTTAATTCTTTTTTTTAGATTAAATATTTCAATATGCACAAAACTTGCGACATGTTAAATGGGATTTCTATACAGGGAAGTGCAGCTGTAGAGAAAAGAAGCTGAAAAGTGTGGCTGATCTTTGCAAGATAAAACATGCATACGGTGAGGCTTTTTCAGGATATTAAATAATTTGATTAATCGATTCTGATGGCATTTGCAGTCATTTATATCTAATGAGTGAACTGACTGTTTGTGGTGACCATAGTGATCAAAGCCAGTGTCCTGTCAGCTCATGATAAAGGCACACACGCTGTTGTCCTGGTGAAGGTGAGGAAGGTCTTCCGTTCTGGAAAACTGCCCCTTTCCCAGGGCACACACAGTCTGTACCCACTCTCTTGGACCAGCCGTGGCTGCACCTGTCCCATCCTCAACCCAGGTACACCACATAACTATAAAAACTCATCGTTATCTGGGCCACAGCTTTGGTTCAGTCAAGTTTTCCATAAGAGTAGTGATTGTTTTATCATCTTTAGGTGGGAACTATCTACTGGCAGGTCCTGAGGAAGTGGACTCAGGGAGGCTACTGGTCACCATGCAGAGTCTGGTAGTCCCTTGGTCACCCATCCTGGGCTTTCAGGTCACAGAAGCACTGCATCAGGGCTGCCTATGAGCACAACTTTACCCAAATGTACAGTAGCACAACACTATGGGAGCTTTTTTCCACCACAGAATAAAATAGGTAATTGTGACTTATCTAAAAACCTGGCTTCTTCCAGAAATGCGAGATATAAACTGTAAAAGTAGTTACAGCATTGTTAAAATCCATGTAACTACAGTGGTTCAAACTTAAAGGTACACTATGCAACTTTCCATTCACGAGAGGGCGCCTATTCAAAACAAAGGCATAGTTTGATGACGCCAAGTTTGAGCGCAGTATATTGGGACATGTGGTCTTCACCTCACAGCCGGTGGAAAATAGGACTCGGGCAGAAATCATGTTCATGAATGCGATTTATTAACGTTACTGTAGTGTGAAGCAGAGCAGGACCGAGTGTTGAGGAGCTGAGCACGGCTGCTGGAGCGATTGTTACACAAATACCTGGCTCGCGAGCACCGGGGCTTTTATTATGACGGGACGGGACACAGTCGCCGGCCGCCAGTACTATTTTCGTGTTTCCGCCGGTCATGATTATAAGGTAATGCAGCTGTGTTTATCATATTAGATACATTTCAGTGTGTTTAAAATTATGTTATGACGTTATTCAGTGATTTTGCTCGGTGCTGCTGTGACATGTTCACACTGCTAAGAGTAAAGCTCTTCTGCAAAATAAAACAGAGGGTAACGCAGATATGACGCGATTGAAAGGCGACTCATTAAAACGCTATGCTGACACGTCCCGGTTCACTGGTTAAAATAGCAATTTTCTCACAATTTACAAATAGTTGGAAACATTTGGGATATTGCAAGTACTCAACTGGACAAAATATATAACACTGGCCTAGTGGTTTTGGATATTTTACTGTAAAAATACTACATAGTGCACCTTTAAGTTTATGAAGTGACAAGAATTAGCGTAGAAATCTAGACGCACCCTAGCAGCAGCAAATCTAATGTGCAGCGAGTGTCGTCTAGCAACTCTCAATAGAATTGCGAGCTGGAAAAACCAAACTCTGGTCAGGCCAATCACATCGTGTATAGAGTCGTTGGGCGGGCTTAACATAATGACTGCAAAGTTGTGGAGGTTCTGCGTGCTACTTGGAAACAAAGAAGCTGGCGAACTGCGGTCTTTCAAATTGGCTTTGGCCGCTACTCTGGAAGACTTGTTAAGATTTTCTCTGAGAAAATAACAAAGAACGGCAGTGAATTTATTCTTAAGAAGGGAAGATGAGTTTTATAGACCGGATACAACGAAAGTTTAACCTTCACATGTTTACTAGCTTCAACTAGCTCCGCTTCACGTAGCTCTGGTTGGTTGTAGCGCTATCCAATTGCATGCAGAGGGAGCTTAAAAGACAACCGTCTCTCCCGCCTCTCGGATTGAGCCCTGCCAATGGTGAGTTTCCAGACCAAACATCTTGATGTGGGTCTGGCTTGTCAGGCTAGACGAGAATAATTGTTGCACCCAAAAAAAAAACCCAAAAAACTTTATTCGACATTTTCTTGACCCGTCTGTGTCAGTCTCCTACGCAGTTTATGTTGGTCATCTCCTTCGTCAACATCAAAAGCATGTGCTCACATGAACAGCTTCGGCCAATGGTAAGCTGCCGTAGCTCTGACGTAACTCGGAAACGCTGCAACTGTATTTACAATGTCAACTGTGTAGGAGACTGACACAGGCGTGAATTTTTTTTTTTTTTTTTTATATTTTTGTTTTTTGTGCACAAAAATTATTCTTGCAGCGTCTCAAAATTAAGGTTGAACCACTAGTCACATGGACTATTTTTAACGATGTCTTCACTACCTTTCTGGGCCTTGAAAGTGTTCATTAAACTGCTGTCTATGGAGGGGTCAGAGAGCTCTCAGATTTCATCAACAATATCTTAATTTGTGTTCCGAAGAATCACAAAGGTCTTATGGGTTTGGAACGGCAAAAGGGTGAGTAATTAATGATAGAATTTTAATTTTTGTGTGAACTAGCCCTTTAAAGTCAAAATCGTGAGATAAAAAGTATTTCCTGGTGGAAACAAGCTTCCATACATCACTGCCCAAACTTGAAAGCCCTCACTTGAAATGATGCCATTGTACCAAAGCAGGCAGCTGGATCCTAAATGTACCGTGACCACCGGATGCAACTGAAATGGAACGTGGGTAATTACCAGAAGCAAGATTCAAGAAGTAGTTTGATGGCAAAGTGCACTCAATAGTCACTTAAAATAAACATAATTGTCATACAGAACAAGTATTTTCATCTTCAAAAATAACTTCATTTAGGTGGCTGTTGTCTTGTGGACATTGAATCAATGCATAAACTCAAAAAATGGATATGGCATTCATAAGCCTGACTGGACTGTTTTTCTACTTCTTTTGTGATTATTATAGTCATTTGAAGGGTCTGTCTCAGCTAGTTTCTTGCATATAAAAATGAACAACATTCATTTATACACAGGCTCACAAGGACCGCAGGACATTTTTGTGATTGATTCATTCACACTTTTTTTTATTTTAATTGCTTTTTTGCTTACATTTCAGTCTTAAAAATACATTTGAACATGTCACAATTGAAAAACAAAAGGTATGAACTAACTCAAATTCTCCCAGTGCTTATGCATGATTTGGACTTGGTATCTTATTTTATTAAACATTTTACAGACACGGATAGATCACAGATGAAAAGATTTAATCAAAAAACAATAATCACATTAAGGCTTTGAATGACAAATCATTTCAATCCAAACACAGTCACTTTTAGAGACAACACATGGCAACACTTTACATTAAGGTCTTATTTGTTAGCATTAGTTAATGCATTAACTTACACAAACTGACAATGACCAATGAATTTTTTACAGCATTAATTATTAATCTTTGATAGTGTTAATTAATAAACGTTCGTGTTAGTTCACAGTGCATAACTTTTGATTTTAATAATGTATTAGTCATTTTGAGATTAACATTTACCAAGATAAATAAATGCTGTATAAGCCCATTGTTATTAATTCATGCTTACTAATGTAGTTAACAAATTAAACCTTATTGTAAAGTTATCATGTCACTGACTGAATGAGTCAATAAGCTCAAAAGGATCCGATATCAGAACAATTCTCTAAAACCGTTTAATGTTAGCAATAGCAAGTGTTGAAAACAGATCTAGAAACAGCTCTCGGTTTAGACACTTCATTTAAACGAAAAAACAGATTTGCATGTCCTTACTGAACAGAAGATCTTCTCGTTAATGATGTGTTGGCATCTCCCCATTATAATCGCTTCTGTATCCTAGTTTGACAGGTGAGGCTGCTGGTTTACTCACCCACGCCCCCTATTGTTTGTACTTAATATTCAACCTCTGGCTACACACTTTCAAACATGTCAGCAACAGAACATTTTCTTCAACATAAAATTGTTTAATTATGTTCTACAAAAAAAATTGAAATGTACATAGACTCGTTATTGCGACATTTCATCCCAAAACTGTTGTCAAAAGTTGTCAAAGTAAAACCGCCAGACGACCTTTGATCTGTAGCAGTACACAAGTCAAACTAGCTTAGCTTTGGTTGTGGAACAAATAATAACCAGAAAATACAACGCTGGATGATTCAAAGGGGGTCATACTCAACATACAGATCCTCAAAACTCATTTTTATAGGTCCCTTAAGTGCATGTTAATGTCATTTGAATATTTTAATCAAAAAACCTGAAGTTTAAGGGCTTCCCCCAACCAGATGGAGAGCATGGAAGTTATCCAGTGACGTGTTTAGATATGATCTCTGCATACACGAAAGTGGAGCCGTCTCTTCTGTGAGGTGCGATGGGAATGTAGCCAGGCTAATATTAGCTAGCTGCTGGGTTTTCTGTGGCTGCTGGTGCGGAATCGGGAGAGGATGTAGGGAGAGAGTCAGTGGAAGTGGATTCACTAGGTGCTGTATCAGCCCCACCAGAGGGGGCGATGTCGTTGTCGTCTTCCTGGGGGTAGAGCTCGGGGTATTTCTGCATACACTCCTGCATACTCCGGAAGTTTTCCACACATTCTGACCCTTTTACCTCCTCTTTGCTATAGTGAAAACAAGAAAAGGCTTCCTTGAACTGTTGTCCACAAGGGCCACTGGCCATACCGCCCAGACACGGGCAGTTCCAGTTTATGTCACCATTAGGTAGAATAAGACCTGTAGGGTCAAATGAAATGAATGTAAAATTAGTTTTCTCAGGTAAGATAAACCATATTTAGGCTTAACTATGAAACATGCTAATATTTTGTACAGCCATTTTTTGTATTTTGTAAGTAAATCAAGTTCAAAAACTTACCGTGATCCTCATACGGATCATTAGGGTCATCTTCAATTAGCTCAGCGTTACTGGGTGCATCATGATCCTCTTTGGTGACAAATATGACGCGATCTTTACCTAGTGTAAGAAAAGAATGAAGTTACACACAATGATAAAAATATAAGAATATTTTATATTTAAAAACATACTGATATATATATATATATATATATATATATATATATATATATATATATATATATATATATATATATATATATATTATACATACATACACTCAAAATAACAAAAGCACAACTAAAAATAAAAGTGAAAATCTAAAATAAAAGCGAATTCTAAATATTAATATTATAATAGTACACACTTATAGCTGTCATATCAATTAATCCCCTTCGCATCTAATATATACGTTTGTTTATATAATGTGTATATTATTATATTTATGTACAATACATATCACACATGCACACACATACATATATATATAATATGTGTATATAACTTTTATATCCCCTTAAATGTCTACAGCCCTGAATAAATATCACAGACACTTTAGACTGGAATTTCTGAGTAATTAATTTTTGATTACTCAGAACCGAAAACCGATACCGCAAATCTTTAAAAAAAAAATTAGTGATCCACAAAGAGTTAAAGGTCAAATTAAACCCTTTGCAATCTCTACACAAGAAATAAATAACCACTTAGGCACACGTGCTTTAATAAACTGAGTGGATAAGAACTTTACGTCTTGTCTTTAAATCTATATGCCAGTTTGTAATGTTGTGTGTTGAGGATCATATTTTTAAAACTGTAACCATTTGGTGGATTTTAGGTTATGAACTCCCAGGATATTACGATGACCTTGCAAGCGACTGTTATGTGCAGGGTGACAACATGTAGTAATTTAACCATCACAGCCATCAGAATAAGTCAGCTTGGACTTACTTAAAACATATTTCGTTAAAATACAAATGTGTGTATTTTATTGATCTTATGCTGACTCTAAATAAGAAGAATGTTCATCTATAATCCCACCAGAAATTCAGTAATTCTTCACCAAACTTGTACACACATATTATAGGACATATTAGAACGACAGATTTGTACATCTTAAAAGATTGTTTGCATTGGATAAATATTTGAATAACTCATTGATATTACCAAGCATGGCTGGGGAGAGTGACTTTTACTGGCATGAGCACTAGCCGCACAGCTAAACGACAGTAAAAGATGGGTATAAAATGGGTTTAAACCGTCCGATTTAGCTGAGTCATACCTTCCTGTTTGCAGTACGACATATCTGCTGACAGATCCGTCTGATTGCCGTTTATCCGATCAATGAAACTAAAACACCGGTACAATGATCAATCCACACGCCTGTTACATCAACTCCAGCATGGAGGCAGGCAGCTACAGTACAGTACCCAGATGACGTCATGGTCGGGTGATACAACTTCAAAATAAAAGTCACAATGACATTACAAAATAAAAGTTAAGAAAATAACGCTTCCCCTGGTGAGGAGGCAGTAATTCGTTTTTAAGAAAAAAGATTCTTTCTTTTTTATTCTTTTTTAATTCTACTTTTCAAATATATTGCTTAATCTTTGTCCAATACTCAGATTTAAATCTTAAACTATTAAAATCTATAATAAAATAATTTGATAATTAAAACAAACAGTGCAGTAAACACAATTGGTGAAACACAAAAACGTTATTATTATTATTATTTTTCTTTTTTTTTCTAAACATACGACTGTCCCTCATATGGCTTATGATAAATGTTATCATTTTCGAAATGTTTTTTCAAAAGTTTGGGTATTTGTTGAGTACACCAATAGGGGCAACATTGTGACCTGACTGAAGAGCATTCCTGACATGCTGAATGAAGAAGCAAGGTAAAGCAAGGTAAATATCACTTGTAAACTGCAGAAATTGTTAATTTATTCTTTTGGACATCGTAGTAAACAACCACGTGAGAGTTTATTTTGAGTTCAAGAAACAACTAAATCTGTCAAATAATTATTTGGTTTCAAGACAGCAATAATACTAATCAAGACAAGACGCCTAGCACGTTTTACAATGCGTATTGTTTCAAAGCAGCTTCACAATAAAATAATAATTAGGCTATTATAAAATAATAAGGCACTTTTCAACCGTTTTTGTGTGCTGGCTGCCCAATTTCTTATTTCTTACCCTGCATGGGAATCACAGTCTCTCTCATGAGACTGAACAGTTGCTGCTATTTTACTGTCATGCCCTCAGACATCACTGACAGCTTGTCAGGAAACAGCGCAGCCTGTGTTTTACTAATTAACCAAGGTATCTGAGGTGATCTAGATCCCTGTGTTTTTCTGAAGACAGCCTACCCTCATATCTCATTACAGAGGACAGGGATGAGTGCTAACATACTGAGGAAAGACTTTTGGTAGCTATAGCTTGTGTACAGTGCATCCGGAAAGTATTCACAACAATTCACTTTTTCTACATTTTGTTCCAGCCTTATTCCAAAATGGATTAAATTCATATTTTCCCTCTATTCTACAAACTACACCCCACACTGTGAAAGAAATAGTTTGTAATCTTTGCAAATTTATAAATACATTTTAAAAATCACATGCCTACATTCACAGCCTTTGCTCAGTATTTTGTTGAAGCACCTTTGGCATACCTTTGGCGCCAATTACACACGCGCGCACACACACACACACACACACACACACACACACACAAAGAGGCATATTAGTGGTGCGAGTCATCTGATACAATCTGCATCTTACTAATGTGGGACACTGAAAAGTCGAGAGGTCTAATAAAAGGCCTAAATCACCGTGATTCACAAACAAACAGCCCACAGCTTGAACAAACGTTAGCTACATTCAACCTTGAGTCAGAATTCAGGAACGTGCTTGTGAACTGCAGCTCTAATATTGCATAACAATGCTAAAACCCTGTAAATAACCTATTTTTTTGTCCCACAAACCATGCCCCACCACACATTTTTGACTGACTGAAGTAATGTCCCACATTAGACTAATCATACTGTCCCACTTTTTTTTTTAAACCACAGTGGGACTGTGGGAAATTTGATAAAATGACTAAGTTTTGTTTGTATTTTTTGATGGACAAACATTTCATAAGCACATTTGGCCAAAAAGTAGCAGGATTGTTTGGTTTAAGTTTGTCAAAACTTTATGTCACTGAACTTTGGGTGGACTTCATGAGGTGTTTCCTGTTTGATGAATGCTCCATGCACCCTAATATATTTTGATCACAGCTATGGCTAACCCATAGTTTCACTGGCATTCATGTGGCATTATGAGGGACCCACAAATACTGGACCTTAGATGTCCCACATTTGACAGTCCTATTTTAGGGCTATTCATCCTAGTGACTTTAAAATGTAGCTACTGAAAAAAAAGGAAACCACACATTGTCCAATTTACTTAATCTTATTATTTGCGATCTACGCAACAAAATTGTGTTTCTCTTCTATATGTGATTTCTTGGCTTTTGATTAATGTAATTATCTAAAATGTCCAATCTACTAGATTACATTATTTAGGGTGAATGTGAACCATTAAGTACTCCAACATGATTTTTGCCCAAACTGTGGTTCCCAGCATGCTTTGCTTGGGGCTTGACGAGAAGAGTGAACTTAAGTGTTATTTTATGTGTTTTTTGGCCAAAATTAGATAAGAGGGAGACGTTATATTGTTTAATAGAGTTTAATGTTTAATTATGTTGGAATAATTCCACTTAAATTATACTGGGTTACCAAAGTGGAGAAGAGCGGAGTGATTTCTGTGGACTGAGACAGCTCGTCATTAAAGGGATAGTTCACTTTGAAATTAAATTTTGATATGTTTTAGCTTACCTCATGGGCATCCGAGATGTAGGAGTATTTGTTTCCCCAGTAGTTTCAATTCAGAACGCGCGAGAGATCCACTTCCGACGCTTTCCGCGCTTGCGCAGACTAAAGCCAGAACGTGCGAATGTCACAACAGGAAGCACGCACGCGCGCCCTCGGATCAGTCGGATGTAGTGGTGTACAAGAGGTAAAACGATATAAATACTGTTTGTTTTCTCACACAAACCGCTTGTTTCGTGTCTTAGGCCATCAGTGTGTACTTACGATGGGGGATTGTTTCATTTGGACTTCTCTGTGTATGCTCTTTGAGGTGGTGACCATAGACCTGCATTATGTGAGGCACAGACAAGAACGGTTTGACCTAAAATGATCAAAATTGAAACTACTGGGGAAACAAATACTCCAGCATCTCGGATGCCCATGAGGTAAGCTAAAACATATCAAAATTTTAATTTCAAAGTGAACTATCCCTTTAAAGCACATTTCATACACGGCACTTGACATGTTTATGTGCTATTGCTGGCTAACAGAATGAAAGCTGGTTAGTACAGTCTTATAAATCAGTCAAGTGAACACAAAGATATACAAAAACAAATTAAACTTGTGATTTGATTAAAGAGGCATGGTTCCCGAGCTCCCCTGTGCACACCACTGTTGTTAGGAAGCATATTAAAATCATTTTGAGACTACTCAATTGAGTTACTTCAAAATAATTTCATTCCATGATGTTGAAGATGTTGTTTTACTTAACTGATTCATGTGGAACCGATGTACATGATTAAATTATGTAAATCCAACACCCTTTTTTCAGTGGCGCTGAACATACAAAAATAAGAAAGAAGGTATTTTGGTAAAAATGTACCACAAGGTGGCAGCATCTCTTTTAACCACTGATTAACAGCTTAGTGACAGTGTTTATGAGGTCAGAGTGGGTCAGAGGAGTGAGGTTTACTTGCACAGTGACTACTAGCTGGCTTCTGTTACATTTAGTAAAGAAACAACATACACATTTGAAATAAACATAAATAAATAAACGATAAAGCATATCGAAAACACCTTCCATTCTTACTCGCTGGCCTCTACTTGTCTGCTTGCATTTTATTCAATGTCTTCTGGAGTTTGCCCTCTGGTGGCAGCTGTCAGTATTCTTGGGGTTGTAAGGACTGTATGTGTGGGTGACCTTCAGTCACTTTTTTGGGTAGATCTTAGATGTTTGAGTATCTGCTCATCTAGCTTTGGCATGGGGAGAGATGTTACATTGACTCTGCATGGGGGAGGGAATTATGTCACAACTATCACCTTCACAGGCTCTCTTATCATTGAGTGCTGCTGGTGGATGTGGTGTGACGCAGGCTCTGCTAACCTTGAAAAATGTTCAAGTCAGGCCATTGTATCGATCTACCTATGAGATAGAGAGAGGCTCGGAGGATTCGTTCACACCAAAAATGAAAATATAATTTGAAATGATCAATTGAAATGCATGTGAAGAAAGCAGTGTTAAATTTTTTAATATATAACAAATTTGTTGTCACACACACACACACACACACACACACACACACACACACACACACACACACACACACACACACACGTATATATGTGGTCACTATGCCACTATTATGGAAAATAGCTCAATAGAAATTCTTTAGAACATCTAATTTTGTGATACATAGAAACTTAAAATTACATGGGTTTGGAACGGCATCAAAAGTTATCATTTTCATTTTTGGGTAAACTATTCCTTTAAAACTTTTTTCCTAAGTATGTGTGGTCGGCTTAGCTATAATTGTTTTCTGTCTGGTCAAATAAAAAGGAGCTTATAGCATATGATGAATATGAGAGATAATTATACAGTTCTAATGCTAGAAATCCCTTGCTTTCGTTTACAAAACAGCTATATTGTGTGTGTAAAATAAATAGAGCATTCTTAAATTTATTGAAGCTGTGTAGGCGGTCTGTTGCTTCCTCTGAGCAGTCTTGCTCGTTGACTGGCTATCAGAAAGCTTATATAATTGCTTCAGTCTGGGCATAGCATGTTGGTTTTACTCACGTTGGAATTGTTTAACACACTGCCTCCTTTTGTTATTTGCTATGTGTGGGTGCATGCTGTATAGAGCAACAGAGTTGTTAATTCTTAAAATCAAATAAACAACTTTAGATCAAGTAATATTAAATTCATTCTAAGGCAGATTTTCACAGATTGGTCAGTGGCTGCCTGGCAATCTCACACACTGCCTTTCTTCATACAGCCTGAATCAGACATTGCCTCATGCAGTCTCTGTTCTATTCTTCATGATCTGTCCACAGTGTTTGTCATCCAGACCCTGGCGGGCAGAGAACTGGTGTAAACCAGGCTGTTGTGGATGGACAACTGTTTTTGTCACAAGAGAAAATAAATCCCTAGTGTTTTGCATTGAGAAATATCATTAGTGCATGTTGGCTCTGTTGTTTTGGGGAAATTCAAAAAGGAATTTTTCATAGCAATGTCATATTTGGTTCCTTTCATTAAAGAACCATAAGTGAATATAAAGAACCGTTTGTGCAATATAAAGTTTATATTGATGTTAAAGGGTTAAAGATGTATAATAAGTCTGTATGTGAAGGTTTAGCTCAAAATACCCCATGTTTACAGCATTGGCAAAACCACGCCTGTTTGCGTGTATCTCTTTAAATGCAAATGAGCTTTTGCCTCTGGTCTCCTTTCAAGAAGAGGGTGGAGCTTTAAGAGCTATACCACAAACAGTTGGTACAGATCCATCATTGAATTACAACTTTTTAGCTAAGCCTGCCTTGTATTGCCCCTCGTTCACAAAGCAGTCTGGAGCTAAATGATTTGCGCAGACATAAACGAATTTAGGTATATGTTGGGGCGTATTACCTTTAAAAATAAAACTCATCCACTGTGTCCTTAGTCGCTCAGATGCTGGGAGGAAATGAAGAATCTTATGTTCACTCTTACATCCAAAAACAGAACACTGGGATTGCATACGAGACATTGTTGTTGCTACAGCTTCTCGAGCGCGGAGGATAGCGTACAACACGGCGGAAACTTTTTTATATTTTTATGTAAAATAATTTTTTTTATATATTTATTAGTAATTTAATTTTAGTAAAACAAACAATTCCAGTATGTTCAGAGAGCCAAAACCTAAAAATGTGATGACTTTGGTGACATCTGGTGATTTATGTTGGTATAAATTTAATAATTTTCAGTAGCCACTATATCAATAATAGTGCTCAATGGCTGCAATAAGCATAAAGGCTGAACCTCTATAAACCAATGTTTTAACGAATTTAACCTCTTAAGTTTTACATTTTATCACAAGTTAAAATTGTAAATAAATAAAAAAACATCTTTGTTGTTTTAGACTATAGTAACATGCCAAAACATGCTTAGCCCTCAAAAGACCTTCATATAACATTTGGTCCTTCGTGGACATTTGGGCACGGGGGTCTGATGTGTGATCCCCATTTAAAATAAATAAATAAATCAATATGTTTAATAATATTAAAACATCAATTTATGGAGTTTTAATTGTTTTGTTTGTTTTGTTTTTTACCACTAAAAGTACCAAATTTTGATGTTATATATATATCATTTATTTATATTTAATATTAATTTAGCTTCAATAAAAAATACAAATAAAATTCCAATATTTTCAGAGAGCCAAAACCTAAAAATGTTAGGCAAATCTGACCATGCAATAAGTGTGTGTGTGCTTGTGTGTGTGTGTGTGTGTGTGTGTGTGTGTGTGTGTGTGTGTGTGCACGTGCATGTGAGTGTTTTCCACATTCAGAATGTTGTACTCACCCTTTCATTTATGTGTATGAATGATTATCATTGTGTTGTATTTATTTTATTTTTTTTGGACAAATAAAAAAAAAAGTTCTGAAATCTATTAAATTCCTATGGGACATTTTTGTCCACGAAGGCACAATTACGTTTGGAGTTTTTTTTTTTTTTTTTTACCACTTAACATTGTAAAATCAAGTCAATATATTATTATTTTTTGTGTTCAGGTGGCAAACTTAGAAAAAGTAGCCAAGTCTTGTACCACTCAGATTAAGGGAAGTATTTTTAAAAATAAATTAAAAAATGATTTTGGACAGTTTTGTCCTGAAGGTCCGTTGAGGGTTAAAATGAAAATTCTGTCATCCTATCCTCACCCTCAAGTTGTTTCAAACTTGTATGAATTTCTTTTTTCAGCTGAACACAAGGGAAGATATTTTGAAGAATGTCAGTAACCAAACAGTTAACTGGAG
Organism: Pseudorasbora parva; assembly: GCF_024679245.1. Classification (NCBI taxonomy): domain Eukaryota; kingdom Metazoa; phylum Chordata; class Actinopteri; order Cypriniformes; family Gobionidae; genus Pseudorasbora; species Pseudorasbora parva. Next base: position 32,738,216 of record NC_090193.1, read on the forward strand.
CCATTGACTTCTATAGTATTTTTTGTTTCCTACTAGAAGTCAATTTGAATTTATTTTATTTGATCAGGGACAATGCACAGAAAAAAAAAACATTAGTCTAAAAAAGAAGAGATGTCATGTGCCATGTTATAGCAAAAAATGCTAATTTCCACCCGCAGTCCCTGGACAGGTAGATGTTATAGGCCCTACGTACAACAGTTCATAAAACATATACAGAATAATACAACCCCAAATCAGAAAAAGTTGGGACAGTATGGAATGTGCAAATAAAATAAAAAAGAAGTGATTTCTAAAATTACTTTGACTTGTATTTCATTGCAGACAAAAATATTTCATGTTTTGTCTGGTCAACTTCATGTCATTTGTAAATATGCATCCTTTCCTGTCATTCAGACCTGCAACACATTTCAAAAAAAGTTGGGACAGTAAAGCATTTACCACTTTGTAATGTTGCCATTCCTTTTCACAACACTTAAAAGACGTTTAGGGACTGAAGACACCAAGTGATGAAGTGTTTCAGGTGTAATTTTGTCCCATTCTTCCTGCAAACAAGTCTTAAGGTGGGCAACAGTACGGGGTCTTCGTTGTCGCATTTTGCGCTTCAAAATGCGCCACACATTCTCTATTGGAGACAGGTCGGGACTGCAGGCAGGCCAGTCAAGTACCCGTACCCTCTTCCTCCGCAGCCAGGACTTTGTAATGTGTGCAGAATGTGGTTTTGCATTGTCTTTTGAAATATGCATGGACGTCTCTGGAAAAGATATCTTCTTGAAGGCAGCATATTATGCTCCAAAATCTCTATGTACTTTTCAGCATTAATGGTGCCTTCACAGAAGTGCAAGTTTCCTTTGCCAAGGGCACTGACACAACCCCATACCATGACAGACCCTGGCTTTTGGACTTGTTGCTGGTAACAGTCTGGATGATCCTTTTCTTCTTTTGTCTGGAGCACACGGCGTCCATTCCTCCCAAAAAATACCTGAAATACTGATTCATCTGACCACAGTACACATTTCCACTGTGTGATGGTCCATCCCAAATGACTCCGAGCCCAGAGAAGTCGACGGCGCTTCTGGACACTATTAACATAAGGCTTCCTTTTGGCACAGTACAGTTTTAACTGGCATTTGTGGATGTAACTACGTATTGTGGTACTTGACCACGGTTTGCCAAAGTAGTCCTGAGCCCATGTGGTGATATCGCTTATAGATGAATGACGATTCTTGATGCAGTGCCGCCTGAGGGATCGGAGATTACGGTTGTTCAGCTTAGGCTTGCGGCCTTGTCCTTTACGCACTGAAATTCCTACAGATTCCTTGAATCTTGTAATTATGTTATGCAATGTTGAATGTGAAATATCCAAATCTCTTCCTATCTTTCTTTGAGGAACATTGTTTTTAAACATTTCAATAATTGTCTCACGTATTTGTTGGCAAACTGGCGATCCTCGGCCCATCTTTGCTCCTAAAGGATTAGATCTTTCTTGGATGCTGCTTTTGTACCAAATCATAATTTCAATCACCTGTTGACATCACCTGTTTCAAATCACATCATTATTTAACCCTTTTACCTCATTACCCTAAATTGCTCCTGTCCCAACTTTTTTTTAAATGTGTTGCAGGTCTGAATGACAGGAACGGATGCATATTTACAAATGACATGAAGTTGACCAGACAAAACATGAAAAATTTTGTGTTCCCTTGTGTTTTCTCTAATTTTTCTTTTTTACCCAACCCAGGCCTCCCTTAGATCTATTTTCAAGGTAGTTCCAGTGGTAGCATTTTTTATGCTTTCAGAGGCTGTTGAGGAATTTATTAAACATAAACCTGAAACAAATAACTCAGGGAATCAATGCTCCCCATGACCTGTATTTAATTCTCCCTCGTCTTGAAGCAGCATGGGGTCAGCTAATATTTTATAGATTATACCCGAGTCGTATAGCGCCCGTGGCATTCCATGTTCTTTTCTTCAGTCTGCACCAATAGTCTGGTGAAAGTCTGAAAGAGAGAATGTTCTGTATATTCAAGACATAATTCTGTGACAAATCCAAAAGATATCCGGGTGGCCGACATATACTAATAGAGACCTCTAGACATTCTCCAGAGTTATTGATTATGGTTTTGTGGCTTTACAACAGCTGCCTGTTCTCAGTGCGTTTATGATGAATGGTTAAAACATTCCTCCACAACAGCCTATTTGAGAGTGACATGTAAGAGTAGCAAATAACATGCTTTTAGGCTGTACTTTTGACATGATAAATGCAAGAACACATGATTAGTAGTCTTTTTTGTGATATTTTGTCTATAGCACCGTTTATTCTGTCAAAGCCTATACCTATTATCTAATCCATGTACTTGTTCTGTCCTCAAGCATCATCATTTTCTCTGCGCTAAAGCTGTATCTGGCAGCTGATGACATCTTTGACAGGAAGATGTGTCTGTCATAACCTGCTAAATCATTCACATCCTCTTAGACTTCACAGCTGCATAAGCTTTAATGAAATCAACGTCACAAGGCAACTTCAGATAACCTCTTTGTTTGGACTTGCTTTTCTCTCACAATTTTGGATTTTGGTCCAGTTTATCCCTTTCAGCGTATTATTTCTACATTTAGGCCAGGGTGGTTCATAATTTATGTTTTGAGGTTCAAATCTGTGCACTGCCTGAATTTTTCAGGAAGAAAAATGTGTCTAACATGCAGATGAGGAATAAATAAAATAGATGGAATATGGGTCAGACAAACTTTTTACCAATTTATCAAATATTAAACTAAAAGTAAGATATTTTGATGAATTTTGGTAACCAGACAGAAAGAAACTAGTTTTTGGGGCAACGTGAGGGTGAGTAAATTATTTTTGGGTTAACAATCCCTTTAAATCGGCATTTAATGTACATTCAAATTGAAAAATTATAATCAAATAACACATCATATAACTTTATTGCTCATGCAAAACTTGTCCTGATGATTGGCACTTGGTCAGTGTGTTTCTGTGCAGTTGCTAAGGTGTTCTTTCCAGGGCTTTGCTGTGTGTTTGTTATTGTGGTTCCAGGGCTTTGCTATGCGGTTGCTGTTGTGTTCTGGGTCGTTGCTAGGGAGTTGTTATGGTATTCTAAATGGTTTCAGGGGTTTGATATTGCTTGGGCGTTGCTATGGTGCTTTGGGTGGTTGCTAAGGTGTTACTATGTGGTATCTATGGTGTTCTATGTGGTTTCAAGGCTTTGTGGTTTCTATTATGGTTATGTGCTAAAGTATGTGGTGGTTGCTATGGTTTTCTGTGTGGTTGCTATGGTGTTCTGGGTGGTTGCCAGTGTATTGTTATGGTGTTATGGGTGATTCCAGGGCTTTGCTATGTAGTTGTTGCAAGCGGCAAGCGGCAACCTCCCCCAGTTTCTCTTGAAGCCAACATGGAACTAACTTAAACTGCAATTCATCGACTGGCCACTAGGGACAGGCTCCAGAAGGGAGCAGAATCTCATTGAGCCCCATGTTAAAATGCCCAACTTTACAGCAGAAACATGTTTACAGCCTGGTACAAATTGTGGTTTTGGTCTATACGGCTAATTTTGCCCTTCATGACAACTGTGAGGGGGAGGGGGGGTAATTTTTTTAAAACTCATTGTTTTACATTATATAAAGCCTTAAAATTCAGCATAATTAAGGATGTGGTTACTTTGAGTTACAGGTGGATAGCCATTTATCAGCTGTCTGTTAGTCAGCATGTCACCTCAGCTCCGCCCACGTCCCGCCTCTTTGCCCATTTTCTGTTATCCGTCATGACGTGCAATGACACGTTGCCAAGATGTGCTCGTCTCTAATTTACGCTTCAAACCTGCACTTCAGAATCCTATGGGTGACGTCACGGATACTACGTCTATATTTTTTACAGTCTATGTGTTGTTGTAGTATTCTGGGTGGTTGCTAGGGTGTTGTTATGGTGTTCTAGGTGGTTCCAGGGCTTTTCTATGTGGTTGCTTGGGTGTTGCTATGGTGTTTGCTATCGTAGTTTACGGGATTTGTCATTTGGTTGTTATTGTGGTTCCAGGGCTTTGCTATGTGGTATGGTGTTCTCTGTGGTTGCTAGGGTGTTGCTATGTGGTTGCTATTATAGTTCTAGAACTTTTCTATATATAATCCTGGCTAATCCAAGCTTTATAATGGCAGTGAATGGCAGCCCAAAAAGTGCATCTATCCATTATATAAGTACTCCATACGGATCCAGGGGTTTATTAAAGGCCTTCTCAAGCAAAGCGATGCGTTTTTGTAAGAAATATATCCATATTTAAAACTTAATTAAGTAAAAGATCTAGCTCCTGTCAGTCCACCTTCTGTATTCAACCTAAGAAGAAAGTATAACATCTCTAGCAGTTCAAAACATTTACGCTTTTTTGCGTAAGTTGACTACGACTAGGTGGTCTGACGAAAGCTAGATATTTTACTTTATTATAACGTTAAAATATGGATATTTTTTTCATACAAACACGGCGCTTTGCTTCAGAAGGCCATTATTAGGCAATCTGTCCAAGTTAAAGAGTAACGCTGATCACATCTATCTTTGTGTTTGTGTTGTTCTCCTCTAATCTGAGACCCGTCTGATTCGTTCTCATAGAACGGAAAGGTTAAGGTCTTTTTAAGGAGAACAGATCTCAAATGAATGTATGCCAATGTCCCTCAGAGGCCACCGAATCCCTTGAGAAAGTGGTACGCTGTTGCGGAAGACAGTCACATGAAGGCATTTGATCCTCACCGCTCCCAAAGAGATTGATTTACCAGAAAGCGATCATTAGTTACAATGTGTTGCAAGCAGAGACTTCACTACTGGGCACCAGTATCTCTTTCAGGGATCCCTAAATATTTGACATTTGACACATATTCTTTTAATTTTAATTCATTTTAATTTTAATTTAAATGCTTAATTTGTTTTTTTTTTTGGTCTTTTAGCTAATATGTCTACTAGCTTCAAGGCTGTTGGCTAAAAAAGGACTAGCACTTCAATATGTTCCACCCCAATTTCCTGTTTTAGTTGTCAGTTAAGGAAAAGCAAAGTGCCTTTAACATTCTCACTTGTACCTTTGGCCTAATTGAAATCCTTTGGACTGGACTTTATTGTGCAAGACAAATCTAGACACACTACACAGGCATAATTCCTTGCTTGCCCTCCCCGTTGACCATTTGGAACAGTCTGTCCCCCAGTGACTCTGCTCTGTAGTTTGAGTGCTCTGGCTTTAGTTCAGTGGGAACTTGAAGAGGCTTTGGGTTTCTCAGTGGAGGGTGTTGAGCCACTTTAACTGTCTGTGTTGTGTTATGACCCAGGAAAGTGTTTTGTGAGTCATCATTAAACATCAAATAGGATACATTTCTACATTTTTATTATAGACTGACCTCCTGCCACCATTGTTTTTAAATGGGTATTTCGGGTAATAACAACAATTGGGGTGCACTTACAGTGTTAGGGAAGGTTTTTATCAAAAATGTAAATACATACAATACCCTTCAAAAGTTTTTTTTTATGCATTTCAAATAAATCTCTTACAAAGGCTGCATTTATTTGACAGTAAAAACAGAAATTCAAAATAAGTGTTTTCTATGTTAATATTTATAAATGTAATTTATTCCTATGAACAAAGCTGAATTTTCAGCATCATTACTCCAGTCTTCAGTGCCACATGCTCCTTCAGAAATCATTCAAATATGTTGATCAAGAAGCTTGTATGGCAACAGTTATGCTGCATAATATTTATATGGAAATTTTCTATATTTTTTTATGAATAGAAATTTCAAAAGAACAGCAGTTGTTTAGCTAATAAAATAAACAAAATTAAGTTGAAATGGGGTGAACTTCATGCAGCACTTTTTGGCCTTTTTTATCTTAGTTTGACTGAAGTGTTCTTTTAGCTATGGTGTTCTGGGTGGTTGCTAAGGTGTTGCTATGATGTTATGCATGGGCGGTTTCAGAGCTTTGCTTGTGGTTGCTCGATTGTTGCTATGCTGTTTGCTAGTTCCAGTGCTTTGCTATGTTGCAATTGTGTTTTGGTATTTGGTTGCAATCATAGTTCCAGGGACTATGGTTACTGTGGTTTTCTGTGTGGTTGTTGATATGGTGTTCTGTGGTTGGATGCTAGGGGTGTCGCTATGTGGTTACTATGGTGTTCTGGGTGGTTGTTGATATGATGTTCTGTGGTTGAATGCTAGAGTGTTGCTATGTGGTTACTATGGTGTTCTGTGTGGTTGTTGATATGGTGTTCTGTGGTCGAATGCTAGAGTGTTACTATGGTGTTCTGTGTGGTTGTTGATATGGTGTTCTATGGTTGAATGCTAGAGTTTTGCTATGTGGTTACTATGGTGTTTTGTGTGGTTGTTGATATGATGTTCTGTGGTTGAATGCTAGAGTTCAATATGTGGTTACTATGGTGTTCTGTGTGGTTGTTGATATGATGTTCTGTGGTTGAATGCTAGAGTGTTGCTATGTGGTTGGTGTTCTGTGTGGTTGTTGATATGGTGTTCTATGGTTGAATGCTAGAGTTTTGCTATGTGGTTACTATGGTGTTTTGTGTGGTTGTTGATATGATGTTCTGTGGTTGAATGCTAGAGTGTTGCTATGTGGTTACTATGGTGTTCTGTGTGGTTGTTGATATGGTGTTCTATGGTTGAATGCTAGAGTTTTGCTATGTGGTTACTATGGTGTTCTGTGTGGTTGTTGATATGGTGTTCTATGGTTGAATGCTAGAGTTTTGCTATGTGGTTACTATGGTGTTTTGTGTGGTTGTTGATATGATGTTCTGTGGTTGAATGCTAGAGTGTTGCTATGTGGTTACTATGGTGTTCTGTGTGGTTGTTGATATGATGTTCTGTGGTTGAATGCTAGAGTGTTGCTATGTGGTTACTATTGTGTTCTGTGTGGTTGTTGATATGGTGTTCTGTGGTTGAATGCTAGAGTTTTGCTATGTGGTTACTATGGTGTTCTGGGTGGTTGTTGATATGATGTTCTGTGGTTGAATGCTAGAGTGTTGCTATGTGGTTACTATTGTGTTCTGTGTGGTTGTTGATATGGTGTTCTGTGGTTGAATGCTAGAGTTTTGCTATGTGGTTACTATGGTGTTCTGTGTGGTTGTTGATATGATGTTCTGTGGTTGAATGCTAGAGTGTTGCTATGTGGTTACTATGGTGTTCTGGGTGGTTGCTAATTTGTTGCTATTATAGTTCCAGCAGAGTTTTCCTATGTGTTTTTTATTATTGTTCCAGGGCTTAGCGTTGTTTGCGTAGGCTATTGTTTATTGTGTGGTTGCTAGTGTATGTGTTAGCATATCTGTTTGATATCAGTGATAAGATACAAAAATTGTAAAAGTTGAGATATGTTTTCATAGTGCATTTAAAATTAAATTTGTCATTGTATCAATCATTTAAACATTTCTTTTCTGTTGATGAGTTTATTGGTGCTTGCTTTGTTTTGGCTTTGTTTGCATGTCCCCAATAACCCTGCAACAGATGAGACGCAAAGAAAAAAATTGTAATACTGTATGTAAAATGCCATGTAGGAGTGATTCAAGCCGATAGTGCATCTCATACAGTCCTTGCAGCTGTCCAAATGGACAACATCTGAACCCAATAAACTCTATAAAGCGCAGACACAGACTTCAGACTTCAGACTTCATTTGTGGAAGATAACTTTTTATTATTATTTTAATCAGGTTTTACCTGTGAGACTCTGCGGGGTTGCATTTTATCCACTTTAGCTAAACAAACCAACTGTGAATTTACTTTTTCCTTAGATCACGCATCTCACTAGACAGCTACGTTTCGGAGACTTGGAAGCTTTTTGCCCTAAAACGATTTGACCTGAATTTTCATAAGTAACCAAAATCCACTAAAGCTCAGGCTTAGCATTCATTTTGTGTAAATGGAAACTTTTAATACCAAATGCATCAGATCGCCATAACAGGATGTTCATTTGTGTACAATTGGAGTATCACAGTTTAGAGAACAATTGGTATCACCTGCATCACAGTGTTTTTACATGAGCACACAGTGTAATTACAAAGCTTTTATGTAACCTCTCATTTCAGAAATACTATTTTGGGTATAAAAACAAAAAGTGCTTTGAGCTTTGGACAAACTGATGAGACGGGCAATTTGTCAAGCCAATACTTGTTTTCAAAACACTGAGGTTAATACTGCTCATGTTTCCCACAGTTTTACTCCTGCAGATTCTTGATTCTCCCACTAAACTTTCCCCTCATGTGATGCTACAATGGCTCTGGCTGGAAAAGCCTCTTTTGTATAGCTTTCTCAGTGGGAGAATCTCTTGTTTTGGTTGGTTTAAGTTGTCTAAGAGGCAGTTTGTGTTTTTTGGCTCTCAAATTCTTGTTTGTGTGCGTGATGTTTGACTAGAATAGTTTAGGACAAAGTAATATTACTGCATCTGATTGTAAAGTATCAAACCAAGTGGCATTTTTGAGCCTATTATTTATTTCTAACCAACACAGTGGTCTACTCACGTTTGAAAACCAGAACGTGTCCAAATACTTTTTATCTATATTTGAATGGTAATCTGGTATATCTATTGTTTTATAGTAGTTAAAAGGCTTATAATTTTGTGAAATATTTAGCTTGAAAAGTCATTTTTTTAAATAAATGCCAATTGTTTTAATATTTTGTTATATAATGCAATGGCATTTAGACATTTTTAAGAGCCCAAATACTTTTGGGGTTCTGATAAATATCACATTTAACATTTTACAACCATGAACAACACCTCTGTTCATCATTAGTTAATCTTTGTTAACGTTAGTTCATAAAAATACAACTTGGCTTGTTCATCTTAGTTCACAGTGCATTAACTAGTGCTACCAATATTTTAATAATGCATTAGTAAATGTTGAAATGAACATTAACAAAGATAAATAAATTTATAAGTGCAGTTCATTATTAGTTTATGTTAACTAATGTGGTTAACTAATCTTAACTAATGAACCTTATTGTAAAGTGTTACCAACAGTTTGATCTGTCTGTGATGTTTGGTTGGTATAACCATAAAAGTCGTTATGGATTTTGCTTGTGTTGTGTTGCACTTTTGTTGACCTGAAGGCCTGAAACAGAATCAATCACCTGACAGCTCCTGAACTTGTGTTCTCTAGTCATGTCAAGTCAATGTAGCGCTTCATACAATACAGATTGTTTCAAAGCAGCTTTGTAACAGGAAAATGATGTCAGTTCAGTTCAGTTCCGTTGTACAGATAATCAATAATTAAAATAGTTCATTTCATGTATAAAGGAAAGCAGCCAAGTGTAAGCATACATTTGAATATTGTTGATCTGACTTTACTGAATATAGCACTTGAATATATTTGAATATAGTAAAAAAAAGGTCACATAACATTCCCTTTTTCAAGGTCTCAAAAAATTATAAACGTATACATTTAGCTTATTGCTTTGCAATATTTGTTCTAGGCATCTAATAGCCTTGATGCTTGTAAATTATTTCTGAATGGCTTTGAACAAATTGTATAGTGGGTGGTGGAGTTCATATTTTCTTCACTGAGGTCATATTTACCATAGAATGAACTGCATCACCTCACTTCACCGAACTCCTATTTCCAGCAGTGTCAACATCAGCAGGTTTATTCCGCCAACACCTTCACTTTTGTTGTTTTGTACAATTCCAACTATCCCTGGTTTAAATTTAGGATGTTTTTATGTCTCTGTTTGTGTTGTTAGACTGCCGTAATCTTTCAAATCTGGACTTGTTCAGGTTTTCATTTGTGCTTCACTTTCAATCGAATTCCATCCGCACTCTCGGGCCCCCCCGGGGTCTCCTCATCATGTCTGAGGCCTAATGGAGGTGCACCTGGCCTGCTTGCGGAATTCCGCACACGGGGTGGAACAATGCTCAGCGGTTCTTTGTTCCCAGTGGAGCATCCGAGCACCGCGGTGCGGGCCGTGTGAAGACCTGAGGGGGGAGCGAGGGGGTTTGAGTGGGTGGGCGGGGGGGTCTGCTCTCTGAACTTACTCTGTGAAAGTGATCTCTGACCTTTGATATCCAGAGAAGAACAACAAACATGACGTTCGTGGTATGACAGATGTCTAATGTTGATAAACCGTTCAAAGACTGATTGTGCTGCTGCTGAACATGGAATTATGCAATGTTTAGAAATGCTGCACCTTCTTTTGTCTCATTTCTTTGCACTAGATCTGAGAACTTTTATAGTCTCTCATGTTTTGTGTGTATTATAGTAACCTAAAATAACTTTCAAACTGTTAAAACTGTTTGTTACTAAAATTATAATTATATAAATATATATTTATTTGAGCTATTGAGCTATTATGTTTTAAAAAATGGCATGACACAAAGTAAGTAGATTCACAAAGTATTTAATAGTATCCACAAAAGAAGAAGAACAGGCCAAACACAACCATACACGAAAAAGACCGGGCAAAGGTCAACGGAAAACACAGGACTTAAATACACAGACAAACAATGATAACATAGCTGACATTGATGACAAATCATATTAGAAACCATGACGACAAACTAGTGGCGGGAAAAGGTGCAACTGAGTCCAAACAGGGTGATATTCTGACAGTAGTACGTGTACTACGAGATTCTGACAGTAGTACACACACACACACACACACACACACACACACACACACACACACACACACACACACACACACACACACACACACACACACACACACACCTGTTATTTGTTTGCTTAAAAATGACAAAATGTGTGTTTGTGTATATATGTATATACACACACTATATAATTTTTCCCCCTCATTGACATTTATTTGAATGGGCCCTTAAAATTCTATCATCGTTTAATCATGTCATTCCAAACCTTTATCAATTTTTTCTTCATCTGTGACGCTGACCCCAGCGTCCTTCAAAAAATCTCATTGAATTCAGTAGAATAAATTAAGTTGTGCAGGTTTGGAATGAGTAAAAATGTTTTTTAAGTTCAAGTTTATTTATAATAGTTTTGGGTTTTCAACCCGAATTTTGAACTTCTATTTAGGGCTGCGCAATATATCGAAATTATTTAAATATCGCAAATGTACATATCGCGATGGCTCGCAATATCTGAATGATTTTAATAGGCTAATAAAACATTGTGAAAAGTGTACGTTTTAGATCATCATATAGCAAAGAATAGACTGGGCACACGACTGTTACTTATGTGACTTGCTTAAAGAGTTATTATACGTAATAACGTGCGAAAAACAACTCCTTGCTGTCTGACACACACACCGAAACGTGCGTACAAGCCGCCTTTCTGAAAGCATGTGATCCCTTCAGTTCTATTTCATGTTTTGTTACACACTCAAACTACAAAATACACACACACATTTTTTAACATACATTTTTGCTAAAACACTGCTGGACACTTTCAGAAGTTGTAGTGATGCTTTTTTTAACCAGAATTAAAGAATGTGAAACACAAATGGTATCATTTTTGTTTTAATTTAAAAAAATATATAATTTAAATACATTTTACACACTAATAGCAATATAGTAGCCTATCGCATATTGAATATCGCATTATTTAAAAAGGTATTGCATATCGCATTTTTCTTCAATATAGCACAGCCCTAATTCTATTTTAAAGTCAAGATGCAGCGACTAATTTCTGCATCTACATAATATGATGCTAAAAATACAAAATGCTAATGCCATTTAATGTTATGAACTCATGGCCAATTTAGATTTGCTGTATAATATGCATTGCATTCATGTCTTTCTTCATTTTAAGGCATAATGCCAGAGGTCCCAATTAACATAATACCAAAGTTGTTGCTGTCAGACATGATTAGCATTTTCAGTTGTGTTTTGGTAAAGCCAGTTTCTGTGCAACAATCCACATGGCAAGTGTATTTCCATAACTGCGGTATGAAAGAATAGTCTTGCTGAAAATGTCTGCAATACTATAACCTAAAACAGTAACCCGTCCATATGGCCATATAATCCTGATGTTTGTGTTGGTTTCAGATTAAAATAACAATCACAGAGTATAGACATTCAGTTTCATTTCATTGTTTAAAAAAACCGAGCAGGAGGTTATGTAATCATTCTTACAAGATGTGATTAAAAATCTGTGTGATACGTTGTAAAGGTTTCCGAGAAATGTTTCTCTCTCCAGAACAGTGTAAAAAAAAAAGGCCATCCCCCATCAGAACTCGGGGTGGGCTGCAAAATGACCTTGATTGAGTTTGATCGTTACGTCCAACAACAGGGGTAGCACAACATGTTCAATGGAGTTAATTATCTGTGCTGGATTTTTTTCTCCCTAGTTCTCCTCATTAGGGCTGCTGGGCAAGGTTGGAGAATGACGTTACTGTACGTCCCCATTTTTACCTCGTTGGCGGTTGCATCATACAAAAAGAGTCACGCCACTGGTTAAGGGATCGGAATTTACATGAGTTGTGCGTTTTGTGGGCGGGATATGCAGCCTACTTGTGTCTAAATGAATTATTTCACTCTGTCAGTGGCCTGTGCCTGTTGCAAACATGAATCAAAGCAAGAGTCAGAGAAAGCAGTGGAGCTTCAAAAACATTAAAATTCACAACAGAATAATTGTAATCTCATAGGGAAAAAAACGTAAGTTTCAACAAATAACAGAATTTTACTAAACATTTATTGGGATGTTTGTTTTTGTGAAATGTGGGGACATTCCATACACTGTAAAAAATTATATGTTCAATAAGTTATGACAACATATGTTTATACATTGTTTTAACTCATCAAAATATGTTAAGAAATGTTAAACTTTTTTTTATTAGTTATACAAGATGCAAATAATTTTTTAACATAATTTAAGTTGACATAACTTAAACAACCAAGTCAATGGTATTGCAAAAGTTAAAAATTTGCCTTTTTTTTTTTTACAGTGTAGGCGTAATGGTTTTTATACTGTACAAACCCTATTTTCTATCCCTTTACACTACCCCTAAACCTACCCATCGCAGGAAAAATTCTGCATTTTTACTTTCTAAAAAAACCCCTCATCTTGTATGATTTATAAGCATTTAAAAAAAATGGGGACATGGCCAATGTCCTCATATTTCATCCTCTCCATGTAATACCTATGTCATACCCATGTCATTATACACATTTGTGTCCTCATATTACACACACACACACACACACACACACACACACACACACACACACACACACGCACACACACACATACACCCCTATACTGTATATGCACCATATTGACAACCCTTCAAATCATTGAATTCAGGTGTTCCAATCACTTCCATGGCCACAGGTGTATAAAAACCCAGCACATAGTCATGCAGACGCTTCTACAAACATTTGTGAAAGAATGGGTCGCTCTCAGGAGCTCAGTGAATTCAAGCGTGGTACTGTGATAGTTGCCATCTGTACAATAAGTCCATTCATGAAATTTCCTACTAAATATGTCACAGTCAACTGTTAGTGATATTATAACAAAGTGGAAGCAATTGGGGACAAAAGCAACTCAGCCGTGAAGTGGTAGGCAATGTGAAATCAACTTTTGTCAACTTTCTGCAGTGTCAATAGCTACAGACCTCTAAATTCGTGTGGCCTTCAGATTAGCTCAAGAACAGTGTGTCGAGAGCTTCATGGAATGGGCTTCCATTGCTGAGCAGCTGCATCCAAGCCTTACATCACTGCAATGCAAACCCTTGGATGCAGTGGTGTAATGGACACCATCACTGGACTCTAGAGCAGTGGAGACGTGTTCTCTGGAGTAAAAAATCACGCTTCTCTGTCTAGCAATCCAATGGACGAGTCTGAGTTTGGCGGTTGCCAGGAGAATGGTACTTTCCTGACTGCATTGTGCCAAGTGTAAAGTTTGGTGGAGGGGGATTATTTTGTGGGGTTGTTTTTCAGGAGTTGGGCTTTGCCCCTTAGTTCCAGTGAAAGGAACTCTTAGTGCTTCAACTTTGTGGGAACAGTTTGAGGATCCTGTTTCAACATGACTGCACATCAGTGCACAAAGCAAGGTCCATAAAGGATGAGCGAGTCTCACTCCCAACTCGTCGCACATTGACGCTTGGTCAGGACCCCTCTGCATCACATTTTTTGACGAGCAGGGTGCTTTATTTATTTCAATTAGAAACCTTTGGTGTCATACATATCATCATAGTGAAATTATATCTTGGGTTATGATTTTTCCGTTATGACATGCTGGCGTATATTTTTATTTACATTTATTTACGCTAGTTAGACACATTTTAACAGGTAACCCAACCCCATCCCATCCCTAAACCTACCAATTTGTGTATTATATGATAAAAAAACAGGATAAAACAGGCAGATACGACTGCATTGCACAATTTAAAAGTACAAATACTCCAAGCATTCCGAGGACAAACTTGATTCATGATTCGGATCGCGTGTCAAACTGCTGAAATCACGTGACATTAGTGAGTCATTAATGATATAAATTAAATTTTTTGGGGGAACTAACACTTTAAATGTAATGAATTTAAAGGTCATTAATACTTTATCAGTATAAACGTTGAAATAACCCGTTTACCATGAAAGAATTATGCAAACATTTAAGACATTTCTTCTTATAGCATTGAATATTCTTTTTCTAAAATTATTTTGTGTGTGTGTGTGTGTGTGTGTGTGTATGTATGTATATATATATATATATATATATATATATATATATATATATATATATATATATATAAATATACTGTAGATATAAACTTGTCTTGCGCGTATCGTATGCCATATCGTGTAATTTGACCTCATGCACCTTTTGAGGTAAACAATTATATAAATACTGTTAGATTTCTCACACAAACCGATTGTTTTGTGTCTTAAGACATCATTGTGTCGTCATGAGCCACAGGGTTTAATTTAAAGTTGTTTGTGCAAATTTTTTTTTTTTACTCTTATAGAATTACATCCCATTGACATGCATTATATGACTGCCACAGCAACGGTTGGAGTTAAAAATCTTCATTTGTGTTCTACTGAAGAAACAAAGCCACCTACATCTTTGGATGCCCTGGGGGTAAGAAGATAAACATCAAATTTTCAATTTTGGGTGAACTACCCCTTTAAGGATAGTATTTCGGTCTCCGACTGTGCAGAGATACACAGTGGCCCCATTAACTTTCCCCCAAAGGCTGTCCGGAGATCCTCACTGCTGTGCAACATGCGTGCTATGCATGCAGCTGTACTGACGCACCTGGGACCAGTACAGCAGGGCACAGTGGTCGGGGATATGCCTTTGCCTTTAAGATCTAGCTCCCCATAGCCACAGCGCTGTGTGACATCCACACTCAATATTAAACTGGTCTTTGAAGTCATTGAATTGTTGGGGATTTGTCGTTATTGTATATCCTTGCTATGCGGCCACATGCCGGATGTATGATTTCGGTCTATGTATTGGGCCATACACTGCACGCATGCCGTCGCCCCTTCTAAAGTCCCTCTAAAACATGCACACATACAGAGTTAGATGTTGCTTACCTCTCCAATAGCTGGCAGGCTTAATGGATCCCTTAATGACCTGTATCTGAATTTTAATTAACCACAGTTTTTTGCTACTCAACTGAATGCACTTGTAGTAGAAAATTCAAGCCATATTTATTATTTAAAAAACTAAACAAAAGATCTGAGCCCTTTGCTGTTTTATATCACATCCGACTCATTACAGGACAAATGTGGAGAATTCTATGTCAAACACATTCAGAGAGATTTTCCCCAGATGATATATATATATTTAGGTGTCCAGAGAGATAGGAAAACTTTAATCAGTGTTAAAGACAGTGTTAATTTTATAATAAAAATTATACAGGTCTAACAAACTTATAAGCGAAAATACAATGACATTTTGCCAAAACAGATGTTCAAGCAAATGTATAAAGATCATATTTATGTATTTTAATATTTTTTATAAAATGTTATTTAAAGAGGCAGAGAAACATATGCATAGTGTGCATAGCTGACAGACAGACAGACAGACAGACAGACAGACAGACAGAAAGATGGATGGATGGATGGATGGATGGATGGATAGATAGATAGATAGATAGATAGATAGATAGATAGATAGATAGATAGATAGATAGATAGATAGATAGATAGATAGAATCTTACACCATCAGCAGCACAGCAAGCAAGACGTAGCGTTTTGAATTCTGACGCCCCCCTTTTTACCTAGTCGACCAATCAAATGTGAGCGGCGCGACGCGACGCGCCACGATCGGAACGGACCCCTGATATTCAGCGCACGCGGTTACCGGAGCGTTGCGTCCAGTGTGTGACGAAAATTCCCTGGAAGGATTTGATTCGTCGCTGCTCGGTCTAGACAATCGGAGGCGGGGAAACTGAAGAGTCGTTACAGCCCACTTTAAAAACCCGTCAAAACCGACTCACGGTCTCCAAGTCAATGAGAATAACGGCAGTAATTCATACCGGACGGTCCTCCCATCCCCATCCTCAAGTTTTGTGGTGTTATATGTTTTATCTGAGGTAACCTACGGGGAGAGCTTCATCTGAAGGACATTTCTCAATAATCTACCATCACAGAAAATCTGCCCCGGTAAGACTGGAGGTTTTTTGAATATGTGGATATATAATAGGCTACATCATAGATACGACACGTGTCGTCGTGTCCCATATTTATTGTCCTTTGTGACCCGCATTTTAATTTAACAATGATATAACTATTACTTAGGATATGTGTGAAACCATGTGTTAATGGACACATTGATGTCTTTCTAAATATAATAATTGGTCATACGTCCGTTAATTAATTGTGTGGTTTATTTAAATATCGGTGTGTAAATACTTTCTGTCGCCTAGAAACTGCAGAAACTTTATTGTCTGTAATGGCTGTGTTTTAAATCCTCGTGCGGTGCCTACCAAGGCGGCATTTTTGGCATCCTAGGTGCGCGTGCAGATGTTAGAACTAAATCAGAATCAGAATATGTATGGAGCGCTTAAAGAGGAAGGAATCTGTGAAGCCCAAAAAGGCTGCACGCGCACATTATACCCCCCAAAATGCTGTTTGGGTTTGAAGAGCTGTACACTACTGTTTGAGAGAGACAGCCTATGGCAAATTATGAAATGTCAAGGTGGAGTAACTGTCTGCTTTTTGTAAAGAAAGAAAGTCTCATTAAAAGGCTGATATTATCTGGGGGGTGGTTTTGTTTGGCAAAACCTTTATTTCTTAAACACACACACACACACACACACACACACTTGTGTAAAAGCAGACTTTGTGGCATTTTTATGAAAAGCCATTTTTTCAGCTCAAATAGAGAAAACTGCACTGTAATAAACATCGCTTTGGTTTTACTCAATTGAAATAAAATTGAGGCAACAATTTTAACTCATCTAATTTGTGTTTGAGCAAATCGATTTTAAATGTCTTCAACGTGCACCCTTAAGTAATTTCAACTAATTTCCCCCGTAAACTCAACTCAAATACTTTGTGTTGCAGAAACATAATTTAACTAGAACAAATTCAATTAGATCAAGTGAATACACTTATATGACATGCATTAGTTGTATTTCACGTAATAAGCAGTATGTTGAGATGAACCACAATACTGCTATAAGCGGTTGCTATGCTAATGCTGTCGTCAGGCTCCTCGTCACCACCATGGTAACCCCCAAAACTCCAATATGACAAAAAAGTTCCTAAATCCCAACTTAATAGAACATTAAACAATAATAACAAACCATATAGGCTACTTCATTTATCTTGATAAAAAATGCATGAAGATAAATAAATTAAACATTTTCTCTTCCATTTACATCCCACATAAAGCATTCTGGAACTAGAAATCTCCTTACCCCCAGTAAGTAGATTTTACACAATAAAATTAAGTTTTGACAAAATGTTCATTGGAATATATAATATTGATCAAGCAGCAAACATCCTCGAAACAACAAAGGTCACACCTGATGTAGACAACTCTGACATAAAATTACCCTAAAATATGAAATATGGAAAAAATTGCTGGATTTACATTGAAATATGGGGGGAAAAAAGTTGCCACCACGTGAAAAGGGTTCACTGCATTAGCCAAATCCAACTAAATATTTTAAGTAAATGTAACTTACTATAGTATGTTGGAAATGCACGTTTAAAAAGCCTTGTCTGGATTACTCAGGATAAGATGTGCGATATATAGTTATACATAACATGTTTTTGCTACAAATCTAAGTTAAGTGAGTTACTCTAATTATCCAAGTAAAGTAAGAAGCAAAGATACAAATATATTATATTATATTATATTATATTATATTATATTATATTATATTATATTATATTCAAGGTGCAAGGAAAGTATATGAATAGTTCTGTACACCTCTTTTGTAACAAGAGTCATTAAAAAATAGTTTTTTTGAGAAAATACTTTAAATGTTATTTTGGATACAGAGATTAGTTTTATAAGACTGTTGCCTGCGGTGTGTTTATAACTAGCCTTTCTATGTCATCAGGGTTTTTTTAGGCTTCATGTTAAGACTTGCAACATTCCAGCTTCAGTAACGGGTCATCGGGGTATGATTGGACAGGCGTTACTTGTCTTCCTGTGTGCACCTGTGCCTTAGTGTAGCATCAGCCCAGGGCGTCTGGGTAACAGATGAGACCCAGCAGAAGTGACCTAGGTGAAGCGGAGATATTCAGTATCATGAGTTCACTCTATAGAGCACGTCAGGTGGTTGAGGTGGTAGATTAAGGCACAGAAGGTGCTGTGCTCTAGCCAGTGATTAGGTAAGAAAGAGTGAAAGCACGATTTCCATGTCTGTCTTTTTCTCTTCCTTTCTGTTTAAGTTTATCCAAACAGGGGCGGTTAGACGGAGCATAATAATCACATCTTGATTTCAAAAGAATCGATTTCTCTCTTAATCTTTTCACTTTTAACCGCACCTCCTTTTAGATGTCTTAAGCTTGTTCTCCTTGTGTCCTGCTTTATCTAAAGTGACATTTCACAGATAACAGGTGGAAACATGAAATATGAATGATGACTCCTTTTCTTATTGTATACCCTTTGAAAAATCTCATTGGGACATGCCCTTAGGACATTTGACAAACTAATCAAGTTTGGAGTTGTTTAAAGGGTGGTTCAATAGGAAATGCCTCAACAAAGGTCATTTATTCTTATCCCAAGGCATTTCGGGATGGCTATTTTGTATTCGATTCAAAATTCAATTTTCAAAGTCACACAGGTGAAGCGCTATGACTGGTGGCCCATTCTGAATAATTTTAGCTTTGTTTTGATTAGTCTGATGTTAGTCTGTTTGGGATATCAGTGCAGCTGGTTTTTAATTCCTCATAAATGAAAAGCAAACATTAATTATTTGTTTAATATGCATGAAATGTGAATTATAGTGTGCTGCAAGAGAGTTTGAATCCGTAAAGAAGCATAGCTTCATGACTCAAGGTGACTTTATTCTTATTTTTGGAGATAATTTTGGACCTATCACTCATTTGACACTTACAGAACTCTTTATGCGTGTTAAAATGAATCCATGTGTGCTGCTCCTGTAATTGTGTGCCAATAACAAAATAACAATAGAGCCAAAGAAAACTATCCAACGATATTTACAGATCACAGATATAGTGCAGCTGGTCCGTTATCACTGGTTCTGTTGAAAGCACTTCACATCCCAAGCAGATTGTGAGTGTTGATGTGACAGCTCTCAGAAGGGTCAATAGTGTGCCTGGAGTGGGATGAAAACACAGAAAGGACCTCCATTACTACACAGTATAAGACGTCTATTGTATGAAGCCCCACTTATGGATATTCATGTTTTGTTTCACACTGAATTTATATGAATATTTGTATTAAGCAAGATGTGTGTCACTGAGGTTTTGGTTGTAAATGATTAAGTAGGGAAGACCGGGGAGTGACATGTGGTTGTAACACAATCTGTTTAACCAATTATCAATATGACATCACTATCATACTTGACCACTAACCATCAGCACCATCCTGAAGTAATACCAGAAGTTATAACACTTCCAATTTGTAATACAAATATTTTCTGTTTAACATTTTTTTATATGTTAATTGTAATAATATCTTAATGTTTGGTGGATAACACATTTGAACAAGTAAATTCTTTAATACCACTATAAATTCATGCACAAAATTTAAAATGTGCATGGGGTAAGTTTTAACAACAGCACTTGACAGACACTAATTTACAGAGTTTATGGATGCTATGTGCTGTAGTAGATTCCATGCAAAAACAGGATTATTATATCCTAGTTTGATTCAAGTTTATATCCAAAAACATACAGCTACATATCTGGAAAAAATAAAATACAAAATAACAAAATGTGTGGACTCCCTGGCCTCTACGTTAAGATGTCTTACTGGTGTATTTTGTTTAGGCTAACGGTTCAGTTTGCATGGATATGATCAATTGCAGCAGTGCTGCAATATTGTTTGTTTGAGGTGTAATGATTGAAGTGTTTTTGTTGGCAAAGCTCTTGTCTGTGTCATATTGCACATCCACATGTCCAATTTTATGTTTCATCTCCATCTTTGGCTGTTGTGTTTCAGTATTGCTTGCAAACCGGCCACTGAGGTTTGCTTGTAGATCAGTATCTACAATTTAGCGTTGGCAGAGCAGCATTGTTTCCTTCTGGAGTCTAGCCATCTCAGTGGCTGACTTGCCGGTTGTTAAAGGGTTACTTCAACGATTATCATATGGCTTTCTGTTAGTAGAAACCCTTGAGTATATTCAAATGATTCTGCTTCTCCCGATATTTGCGTCATAAGAGGAATTTTTGACCAGAGGCTAAAGACAACAGCCAGCAGAGGGAACCATTTCCGCATGTTTTCAACTCGCACATGGGGGGGTTGGAGATCGCACTTACAGCTCAGTTCGCAGCTGCAGCCTCAGGCATTCATGTAAACTGAGCTATGCTGAGCAATGTAAGTGTTTTATCTTCTCAAATGAATTTCTATGAAAGTTAAGCTTCCAATTAAGGCATGAACTGAAAACGCGGCAGACTGAAAACGCGTTCAGGTGTGGTCGCGATTACCTCAGCTCTCATCACGAGAGCTCATCAGCTCATTTATGACCTTAAATGTAATCTGAATCCTGCAGCGGAGTACTGTGAGACACACGCGGTGACTCACTCATTATATTGAACGGACACGTTCAGTATTGAATTGTAGTGTCTGTTCTCCAACTCAGTCACAGTAATCTAGTAGTGGTGGCTTTGGGAATGGCCTCGTAGGGCAGCGAAGCATTCTAGGAAATTGTAGTCTTTCATCCCCATGAGACAAAAATATATTTTCTGTCTTTTCTCAGTCTAGAAGGCACCAAATTAAAAAATATTTTCACATTTCTACTACATTAATTATCTAATTTAAATACAGATTCATCTTCCCAGCGCTGAAGTTACCTCTTTAATGGATTGAGTCAGATTCCACAGAAAAACTAGTTCAAATTCCTATTTGGTCTATGGCTAGTTTTGGCATAAAGTTGCATGTGCAGTAATGCGTTTGAACACTAGGCATGGGTATCTTTGAATTTTAGCGATCGATTCTAAATCTGCTTATTGCTTCCGAATCTTATTGATTCCAAGTTCTGATTCCAATAAGGTAAAAAAGTTTTAGATTCTAAACACATGTATTCTGTACATGTAATATTCATTAAAATATAATCTTTTTCAGACATCATTAGGAGACATAGAGGGACAACTGATATTTAAAGCTACACTGTGTCATATTTTCCCCCATCTAGCGGTGAAAAGGTATATGACCATACAGCGAATAATAGATTCTGTTCCTCTCAATTCTGATTTTAAGATTAACATGGCAATCCCCCTCTTCACATTCGACACGGTGCCATCAAGTGTTAAAACGTGAAAGGCAAAGCTTAAATTTACGGGTATGTCCCTCTTTGGCTAATGTACTTTCAAGATGGAGGAGCAACATGGCGACCGGCATTCAAACCCCTCACCCGTATGTATTTTCAATGGTATATTATAAACTTACGAGAATACTTTATTACTTGAAAGAAGTAAATATACATTAATGAGCACATATATTTTTGAAAGAATTAAGTGTTTTTAGCTAAAATACATTTTATGTAAGCAGTCTGCTATACTGTATTAAAGATCTCACTGATTCACATTAAAAGCTCACAATTCCATCAAATTCTTGACTTCTTGTTAACCCAGTTTGGGCGTCTGAATAAAATGTAGTAGTTTTTCCTCCTCAAATATGAGCTCCATTTTCTCACTATACCGAAAGCCATACAACCCTGATGTATCTTTTTTAAATGATTTTGTCTAAAGGTTCAATAAAGAGTATTTAATATGACAAGCTTTACAAGTCATCATGTCTCACAATGAGAATGCTTTAATGCTTTTAATTCACTGATTTGATAAAGGATTTGACTGAATGTGACTCCAGTTACTACGCCGTTAATTCTCGCCAAGTATGCTGCAAGTCAATGAAACATTGTCTCTCTCCACTCAACCAATAGTGTTATTGTTAAAGACCAAATGAATGCCTTGTATCCTTTGTCTTAAGACCTTGAAAGTGATTGGGGGTCTCTGGATGTCGTCAGCTGAGCGTTGGCTTCTGATTGGCCGCCTCATCAGAAGTGTCAGCAGTATATAGATTTGCCATCTGGTCACGGTGACATCCCCTCATGATGTTCTGCTCTCACCACGTGACTCAGGAGAAGAACATCAGGGAAGACAGGAGAGGGTGTCCCTTTGTTTTAGAGTGGTGTGTGAACACTGGCACAGAATGGCTTTTGATGGGCCGACCTGAAACGATACGCCCTGTTTGGACCACTGTTACGCTCTTCTATTGTTACAGATGACATGCCAACATGTGGAGGCTTCCCTCATCTGCTGAGCGCCTGACCTATCCAACACTGCCTCAGTGTTCTCCTCTACGCTCCAATCGCACAATAACTTCCTAACAGAGAAACATGCCCCTACACACCGGAAATGGCAGTTGTATGGAAAAAGTGAAAACAAATACGGTCACAGCCTCTGAACCAAGTGACCTCACAGTGAGACATTCTCATTGAAGATGTAGCCTTTTTTCAGTGAGCAGGATATAATTACTCTAGAACTTGATTGTTCTAGATATTAATTATGGCACTTATAGAGTGAATACTTTTACATCACTCTATCAATGCTTCTTGCCACTTTCGATCTTATGACAATTAATGTAATTGCATTATAAAACAAAATATCAAGCCTATATTCGCATACATTTTTTTCAAGCTTTTAAAGCAAAACAATTCATAAAAAGATTTTGGAAGTATTAAACGATAGTAATAATGGTTCATTACTGGTTACAGGTGCCACTTGGTTTGATTGTTGTTTTTTCTTTTACTTTTTATTACGTTGTACGGCTACAATTTGTTTGGCTGCAACTTGCAAAACTGTCTTAAAAGCCAAAATGAAAATGAATTGTAATTAAATAATATATTGTGATCCTGTCTGGAAAAAATGGGACTGATCAATTTTTCCTGTCTACCACCCTTAGGTACACTCTCTTGCAATTAATGTGAAAGGAATGTATTTTGGTTTTTCTTACTTGATGGTTACACCACATGTTTGTCATTTAATAAAAAATTTTTTTTTTTGAAAATGTTATAAATACTTTTTGGACTGATATCATTTTTTTAAGATCTAGTTGCCTACTGTCATTTTTTATATCTTAAGCCCCATTTCCACTGAAATTACCCGGAACAAATGGTCCCAGGAACCTTTTTCCCCCAGACCTGTTGCTGTCTGCTCTTCCAACGTGGTCTGATGTGTCCAAATATTTTTGGGCCCACTTTATGCAGATATTATATCATGCTAGGGTCAGCTACTCATAATGAATGTTTTTTTTTTTTTGATTGTTTTTTTTTTTTTGGCAGTGATTTAGCAACTTTAGTGCTGTCAGGCATCAAATCACTACGTTTGTGTCTTAATGCCATCGTCTTATACAATCTGGATTAATGTGACAGCTTACCGGCTTATCACTTTTTCTTTCCCTCCTTTTTCTGACATTTATTTATTTATTTACAGCTTAGTAAAGTAATGAGATCTCTCCTGCTGGTCACACTTTTTAATCTGTCCTTTCTCACTGGATAAGGCTTTTATCTTCACACAGACTTTCTATCCAAAACCTTGCATTTATACAGAATCACACAATTGTTCCTTATTAACAGTATTTACACATTCAGAAACTGATAATGGATAAGAAGAGTGTGAAACAAGAGAGGATAGGCCACTGAAGACATAGAGCTATTGTGGGACTATTTCACAGTATTTTTCTTAATTCTATTTTTAAATATGATCTGTTGTTAATGGCTCTGTTCTAAAACCTTGTGGGCTGCTTTACTGTCTACAAAGACACCTCCAAAGGCAGCATCTCAACTCAATATTCATATGCTATCAAAATAAATAAGGAAGGATTAGGAAGGATAGTAAAAGATATATATATATATATATATATATATATATATATATATATATATATATATATATATATATATATATATATATATATATATATATATATATATATATATATATATATATATTTAAACAGTTTTTCAAAAGAAAAGAAAAGTTTTGGACTTGAAAGAAATTGAAGGGCCCTATCATACACCCGGCGCAATGCAATACCAGGTGCGACGCAAGGGTTTTTTGTTCGTTTCAGCCCGACGCAGCTATCATTTTCACATCCAGCGCCACGTTGTTTAAATAGCAAATGCCCATCTGTTCGCCCATGGGTGTGCTGGTCTGAAAATGAGGTGTTGTTGGCACGTTGCTATTTTGAGGAACTGAAAAAGACTGACCAACATAAACCTGGTCTAAAGTCAAAAGCGCAGTATTTTTTGTGTTTTTTATAGGGTGTGTTAGTAATATGCGCCTTTAGGCGGGTGCACAACACGCATACACTGCTTATTACACACATAGAGATGTGCAGCAGCACACAAACACATTTAAATGTCCTCTCTGGAGAAGCATTCAGTTAGCCCGACACGCCAGACCCACATCAAGATGTTTGGTCTGGAAACTCACTATTGACAGGGCTCAATCTGAGGGGCGGGATAAACGGTTGTCTTTCAAACTCCCTCTGCACGCGATAGGATAGTGCTATAACCAACCAGAGCAACGAAGGTGAAGCAGAGCTCGTTGAAAGATTAAACATTCGCCGTATTCAGTCAGCAAAACTCCGAACACATCTTCCCTTTTTAAGAATGACTTCAGTGCCGTTCTGTGTTCTTTTCTCAGAGAAAAGCTTAACTCCAAGTCTTCCAGAGTCGTGGTCAAAGCTGATTCGAAAGCCCGCCGTTCTCCAGCTTCTGTGTTTACTAGTAGCACGAAAGCGCAACTCGCCGTCATTATGTTAAGCCCCGCCCACCGACTCTATACACGATGTGATTGGCCCAACCAGAGTTTGGCGTTTACAGCTCAGAAGTGTATTGAGAGTTGCTAGACGACACTCACGGCAGATTAGATTTGCTGCTGCTAGGGTGCGTCTAGATTTCTAGGCTAGCGTTCAGTCTTTCCGCTCGCAAATTCCGTCATGTAAATGGTGCAAGAGCTACTGGCTTTTAAAGGGAATAGGAGATGAGACTCTGATTAAGAGACTATGTACAACTCTTTTGGAACATGTACAATGTTTTTTCCATCTAGCAAAAAATCGGACATGCCCAGAGTGCACCTAAGCCATGCACATAGTGGGACTATTTCTTAATTCTATTTTGCTGTGGTTTAATAATGTGAATAAGGGATCATAATCAATGTAATGGAACATATATAAAATCATTTCAAAAGATGATTTGATTACCTATTTCCTTGGCTGTCATGCATGTGTCCGCTGTATTCAGTATGAGTCAAGCCATGGTCTACTATTTATAAGTGGTCTCTGTTTTACCTGTACTTGGTTTTGTGCATGTGTGATGTTAACGCCACTACCTGTGGCGATCTCAGTGTGGGAACCTGAGCAGCCCCGACAGGATGTGGAGCACAGGCCTATAAATAAATCACATTTGCAATGAGTCACTCTCCACGTAGCCTCTGGGGAAAAAGGCACAGAAAGCATTGGGGGTGGAAAGAGGGAGTGAAGGAAAGTACGTGAGGAAAAAGAGGCCAGGCAAAGCTCATCTCATATGATGGGCAATGCCTGATGCTGTGACGTCTCCAACCCCTCCACTGAGCTAGATGACATAAAAACCCTCAGGATCTGACAGCTTCATTTTGCAATAGCCTCTTTTTTAAGATGAGAGTGAGAGAATTTGCCTGGATGAATGAGATTTGCAAAATCTCCCTTTTAGGAAGCTGTACTCGAAGCATGTGACGTACCTCCATATGACGATCATCCTCTCCCATACGAGATGCAATACCTGCCTGCATTATTTATTATTCTACATGTGCATCATTTAACAATAGTATGGCCCATATCGGCTTTTTATTTTACACTACCTTCTAAAAGTTTGGATTTAGTACTGTTTTTGTATTTCTATTTAACACTTAATAGACATTTAAAAATGTTTCCATAAAAATATTAAGACATTGATAATAAGAAGAAATGTTTCTTGAGCAGCCAATCAAGAAGGATCATGTGACACTGAAAATTTTATTTGAGAATAAATTACATTTTTAAATAGTAAAAATGTAATTGTAATAATATTAAAAAATGACATGTTTTTTTTGTGATAAATGCATACTTGGTGATAATAACAAACTCCTTAAACTTTAGAATTAAATGTTCATGTAATTTGGGAGAAAAACGAAGGGTTGACAGTTGTCTGAATTGGTGTGTTTGGAATTAATCTCTGTCACACAGATCTCGTTAATTCCCAAATCCTCTGGATGGAGGGAAAAAGAAGAGGGAAGTGCAGTGCAGATGAAGACAAGCACTAGATTGTGATCATTATTAGAGCACTGGACACTTGAGCAACAGGACCAGTTCACTCTGATGTTTTCACTTTGATGTTTCTGATTGGTGATGCAGTTTGACATGATGCATTCCGTATCCATTATCAACCTGTGCAGATTGTGCACTTGTAGAGTCTTTGAATAGTTTTCAGCCTTAACACACTTGTCTCGTCGTTAATGAGCCCACAGCATCCTTGTCAGAACGTCTGCTCTTCACATCGCAGGATGCATGGTGTGATGCTAGTGCTATACTTCTATGCTTGTCACATGACTGATTGTGAATGTTCAGTGCTATTTTTGACTGCAAATGGAGATTGGATATTTATCCTGCAGTCAGGCGGGCATGTGATCCAGTTTTAATCCAGTTTAGCCCATGTGTGACGGCTTTGAAAAATCCAACAGATTCTGCACTTGTGTGAATAAGCGTTAGATTGTGTTTGTGGTGTATGACTCATTGAAAACATTGCTATATTAGCTGCTAAAATCTAAAATGGGAGAGAAATGTCAATTTCTTAAACTGAACTCAGACTACAGGAGTTTCAGGCTGATTTATGCAAGATTTACCGCTCCCGACATTTGGAGGAAAAAATTGTGTCCAGGGCATTGGCCGGTTTTGATGTTTATCGGGTAATGTGAGGCATTTACAGATCAAATCTTAAATATCCCGATCTGCTCACAGACACATTGTGGCCACCTCAACAATATCAAACGTTTGATATTAAGGGTTCTAAATCGGGATGATTATTACTATGATTATGCCAGTACTTCCACAATAGCCAATGAGAGACAAGTCTACAAGGAGCCGTAAGTGACCAAACTTTTGAAATGGTGCACGCAATACAAGGAACGGCTGGTTAAAATGTGAAATTGTTTATTTTCTTGCTAGAAAGAGTGAGTATTGATACAGCAAATTGCCACGACACAGTTCTATTTTTTTCATATCCGCTTGACCGCTTCCCTGTGAGATCACACAAGATGCTGAATCTGGCATGATAATCTTAAAGAGGTGGTTGATCATGATTCACTTTTTTTAACTTTAGTTAGTGTGTAATGTTGCTGTTTGAGCTTAAACAATATCTGCAAAGTTCCAGTGCTCAATGTTCAAAGCAAAGAAAGATTACAAAAAATAGTTTTTTTAAGGACTACAGCACATGACTGGTAGGGACTACAACGAATTCCTCCAGGATTAGTGACATTATTATCATCACTGTTCTTGCACAGGTTCTGCTTGATCCTCTTCACTAATATTCTCTGGGTCTGATCCGGGCTCAAATTAATAAGGCAATATTGCCGCCATTGTTTACAATACACCGAAGCATGTGCAACTACTTGTAATCATAGTCTATGCTCATTTTGGTAAGAGGGCGGGGCGTGAAGTTTCCGGAAAACGTGCAATTGGCGGTTCGTGAATTACAACGCACTGGCCAGCTAACCAATCTGAGCACATTGCATATTTCTCAGGGAGTGGCTTCATATAATCAGGAAACCATCAGTGTTTTTACGAAAAGGGAATAAAGATAAATTAAGTGAAAACAAATTTATTTAAAAAGAAAACAAAGCATGAACAGATGTTAGAGTGCACCCTATAAACACAATCAAGCCTTTAAGATGATCTTGTATTGTGTGATGTTCAGTGATTTAAAAACTCTTGTAGTCTGTGCCCGACTTTAGTCTGTTTAATCTCCACCGCTTCTCTTGTGGAGGGAATAATTTACTTGAAATTAAAATTATTTCATTATTTACTTGCTCTCACGCCAAACCTGTATAACCTTTTTCTTTAGTGGATTTAGGCGGCATGTTTGCTGCTCTTTTCTATTGAATGAAAAACTGTTTCCAACGCAGGATCTTTGCCCAGCAACTAGGGAATTTGGGGTTGAAACTTTTCAACCGCAGGCAACACGCCCTAAATGAAGTTCCAGGTAAAAATTTCCCCTTCAGAAAGTCCCTGCTCATGAGGTAGTACTTTTTGAAAGTTCAGGAACTTTCTAGGGTGAGACCTGAACGCTGAACAAGCTGATTGAGTTGCATTTTGATTGGTTGACTTCACGCAGCATTTTATTTCAATCGCCTTTTTAAAAAGTATTTTGTGGTGCATGCAGTAAGAGTTATTCGCTATTTGAATCAACAATGGAGTTGAAAAAATATGACCGATAGGCCGACGACGAGGTTCAGACTTTATTAAGCTTACATGCGGAGGGCGAAATCCAGTGGGAACTGGAAAGTCGTACGCAGTCCTACGTCAGCAAACTAAACTTCACGGTACTTTGGAATGGAAACCCGTGATGGAAACGCAGACAGCAACAGGTCTGGGGGAAAAACATTCCTGGGACATATTTTTCTGGGTAATTTTGGGTGCAAACGGGGCTAGTGGATTGAGACTGTGAAAATCCAAAAATCAGCACCTTAAAAGAAAAAAAACCCTTTTTATTATGTTCCCATCTCTAATTTACTTAATACACTATGGAGCATCAAGGTGTGTTTTGACAGTAATGAGGTGTCAGATTAATGAGGCGTAGTACAGATTACTTTTTCCCATTTTTAGGCTATTACATCCCTCCACTAATTAAAAAAAAGCATGGGAGCGTCCCCTTCTTCACCAATACATACAGTTAAACAGATCTCCCATAATGTTGTTTTATTAATAACCTGAATCATTTTTCTTGGAATATGGTGAATTTGACGGAATACAGTTAATCTGAGATTATACTCCAGATGGTAGGCAGAACAGAGAGTTGTTCACAGCGGTCCCAAATCCTTCATCAGTTAATTAAAGACCTGGGGCTTTTTGACTGAGCAATTAGCCTGGATATTACAGTGCAGGTTTAATGAAGTGAATAGCAGAGGTGTGTTCCAGGTACTCGCAGCTGGTATGTCTGTAAGTAATCAGACAGCAGGGATCATTTAAAAGAGCAGGACACCAAACCACGGACACAGCTCACGCACATCTGAAAGCTGAAGGCAAACATTCCAGCGCTGCGTGTAAACCCCTGGACCGAGTGACGTCCCGATGCAGCTTTGCCCACGTCACTGATGCTGTGGAGTTGCATCAGCTGCCTCGTTGGTCTCGCTGTGTTGTGAAAGTGCCAGATTTCTCTGGCCTTTTTTTAAAGATTTTTCTCACCTCATCTCATTTAGTCTTTCATTTCACTTTTCTAAATAAGATACTGTGGTTTTTGGAGACAGGGAGATGATTATGCCCACGTTGCTTGGGTAATTTTAGGACTGTTTCACCCCCCATTAAACACTGTCCTAATGTCCCCAGAGATGTACTGCTTTTGTGTGTTATAGGTCCACTTAGGTGCACAAGTTACTTTACAAATCAAACAATTTGTGATATTGGTGATAAACTCCTAGACTACCTTTCAAATTGAATTCCTTTTACTATATTTTTGATCAAATAAATGCAACTTTGGTGAGAACAAGAGATTTCTTTCAAAAAACATTAAAGACATGTGAGTGGGCTTTTTAGACATGGGCTAGTAACCAACTACATAGCAACCTCCCAAAACACCCTAGCAACCACTATTTTTATCCTCTTTCTTTCCACCATTTGCTGTAATCCATTCTTAGTCAATTTCTTCCTCTTTAACACTTTTTCACTGGTGTTGAATCCCGTGACCGAGAGGGATGAATCAGTCTTAATAGCAGTCATTTATAGACACTTTAAACACATTCGTAAGCTGTTTTAAATGAACACTGTGTCGATGCAGCACTTCTAATAAGTGCTTTTCACAGAGCCGAGCTAAATCAACTCCTGACAACACCAAATCATGTCGCAAGAGATTCATGCTATTTTGCATGTGACTGCTTGATGTCATGCAGACATAATAAGTACAAATTAGCATGTCCCCGCCTATTTTTAGGACATTTGTTACACAAGTAGGGAAGCAATGTTACGACTCTGGAAGCGTGCGTCTGTACTAGTGGGTTTAGTCTATGAGCAATTGAAAGCAGTATTTAATCCATGAATAAACTTCTCATTATTCAAGAAACTTAAGCTATGACCTAGTTGGCAAAGCAGTTTCATCCCCAGTGTGTTTAGGAGTTGCCAGACATCGGCGTAGAATGAAAACAAATTCTGTTTGTGTTTTCAGACCCGGCTGAAAGACGTCACATATTCTGGCACAGAGCGAACGCAGCAACTATTAGGTGTTTAAATATACAACAATGGGACCTGTTGTAGTTAACTCAATTGACTCCGCCCAAAGCCTTGAACTCCTCCGGCCAATCACTTGTAACCGTCTATTTGTTACGGACAGATCACTGTCTGTCTGATTAGTGGAGTGCATGAAGGACAGGCTGGTTCTCCATTCAGCATCTTGGCACAAACCTCTGCCCCCATCATAGGTCCACTTCCCTTTCCCAAATTTAAGGTTCACCATTTTTATTTCAGTTTGGGGATCCGATGAATTACCTTTTCAGCCCTTCGAGTGCCCTGGCGAGTTTGAGCCAAGGAGGCCCCACTGGTATAATGACGCTTGGCACAATCACCCTTCTGTTCCTCCAGGCCTGTTCCCAGGAAACAGCACAGCATGCACAATTGCGTACCGTGCTTTGCTGCCCAACCACACTGCTCTCGCCATAGCCGTGCAGCAAGCCGAGTAACGTGGCATCTCACTGGATAGCCCAGAGTTTATCTTCTCAGAGTTCAAACTCATTCGTTTTCTGCTTGTTATTAATATGCTTTTTTGGGGCAAAGTGGGGAAGAGCTAGGGGTAGAAGGGAGAAAAAGAGCTGGGGGAACTTGAGGTTACGCCAGCCCAGAGTTTTAAGCATGAAGAGAGCATGACTGTTATGTTAAGCTTCTCCTAATTAAAAGCAAAGGAATGGGAAGAAAGCAGTAAAAAAAAAAGCGAGATGAATGGACAAAGAGGGACAGAACTGGTTCTGAGCTGGTCATAGCTGGTTCTGCTGGCTTTCATGGCCTTCCTCAATGAGCCCACTGGTTTGGAGTGTAGGTTCCCTCCCCTCCTCTTACCCCCTACTTCTGTTTATGCTTTGTAGCTAATGTGATTCTAGGGCACTGTCCTTTCAGACCAGGATTGGGAATACCAGGGGGCCAAATGGGAGCCTGGAGACGCATGTCAGTTTGTGCTTTCAGGCCTCAGCACACCAACAGGTCCATCATAAGCAGCCACAGGGAGTCAGGCACCAAAGAAGACAGGAAGAGACCACAAAAACAGCTATAGAGACATCAGGAGCCATATAGTGAAAGGAGAGCAGTAAGAACAACACCTCTCAGTAGACTCAGGAAAGTGATGACTTATTCAGTTGTATGGTATCGGTGCAAAGGTTACCGGCTGTTTTGCAAAGTTAATTTGGCAGTGGCAGAGATTTGATGGAACTGTTTTGTCATGCAAGAAGGAAGAAAAACACAAGAGAAATACAGAGAGCCAAAGTCAGAGGAACCTCTGTCTGTCCATAAGGCATGCATATAAAGCCTTTTCATTTAACTTTTAAATCTTTCATGTATGTTTTATGTTCTATACATAAAATCAAGAGATTTCATATTTTTTTCAAGGAATTTGCTGTGTTTATTATAAATAATGAATTTTTTAATTCATGTGCCCTCATACTCTTTAATAAAAAACATTAACTTCTTCTCCCCTAGCAATAACATCTCTCCTCTGATAACGTGTTCACCATTGCGAGGACAGGACAATAACCTCTCCCCTATCAGCAACCGGTCACTCACATGCAGTTAGCAAACAACAACAATCCACTGATCCAATCAATTCCTGATCGACAAAATCAAGCGCCACCCTACATTCTCATTCGAGAGGTTGTTTCCCTTAGATATAGGTTACAAGAGGGGGGAAAATATCCATCAATATCAATGTCCGTTCCATGCAAAATTCTCAAACATTTTGGAAAGCATCAGCATGCGAAATTGAGTTTGTCTGGATGAGTGTGTTTTAGTCCTTGGGGATCACATTACTATCCTATTTCAAGGTCTTACATAATATGTACCTTCACAGCTCCCTTTTAGACAGATGAACATATCTCCTTTAAACAAGCTGGAATTATTATGTTTTTTTTTTACATCCTTTTCTTATAGGCAAACAAGGGACCGACACAGTTTCTCTAAAGATCTTTCTGTCTCACATATGCACATTTGAAGACCGAGAATAATCGCCCTGAAAGCATGGAGCCTGCTGAGATGAACGCTATCCCCAACGGGAAGGGGCACGAAGCTGGTGATGAGACAACTGCGACTGCAATAAAAAGCCAATCAGAAGATGCTGCTCAGTAAGTATGCGCTCAAGGGTGCACTATACTGTCTGTCTAGTTCAGGCTGGTTTATTGTCAGTCATCCAATGTGTTTAATTTTTGTGATACAGATTCAGTTGGTATAAGCTTTTTCTTTTAGTCTAGTTGGTAAGATTATGGAATAAAATGTTTTAGGAGTGTCTTACATTAGTGACTATATCCAGTATTTATGAAAATTAGTGTGTGTTTTTGCAGTGTTTTCCTGCTAGCATTAAACCATCAAGTCATGCCATCCTAATAAGGTGAAGCTTGTCTGTCATCACAGTTCTAAATGTCACTGAACAACACAGTTCAGACATCACTGGGCACATTCATTAGCACTGATGTTATGCTCTTTCTATATAACTATGCTTAAAGCTCCAATGTGTTTGTGATTGTGTAGATGTTTGTGTTCAAATTAATGTATATGGGTGTTTCTTAAACTACAGAAACTTTTTATGTGACAACTTTGGATTTTTATTAAGACTATTATACCCTTTTATCAGTTCCAGACATTCAATCTTAAAATTATGAAAATTATATAATTCATAAAAACATACTAGTGAAAAACAACTAGATGCACTGAAATTATTCCAAAATCAAAAAATCAACCAATTGGTTGATGAATAAAGCAGACACAGAGGGCCAAATTGAACAAAATGGGGGTTTAGTTAAAAGTTTCACTATTGTGTGTAATTTCCAGTTAAAGCTGCACTATGTAACTTTTCCATCTGCTAGAGGGCGCCTATTCAAAACAAAGGCATAGTTTGATGACGGCAAGTTTGAACGCAGAATCTTGGGACATGTAGTCTTCACCTCACAGTGAAAAGGGACTCGGGCAAGTTCAAGTTGCGATTATTAACGTTTGGTAGATGAACGCAAACACGCCTTGCGAGCTGTAGGACTTTTATTATGCCACAGTCGCCGGCGCCATTGCCGTGTTTCCGGTCATGATTATGAGGTAATGCAACTCTGATTATCATATTAGATTTATTTGAGTGTGTTGAAAATTATGTTACGATGTTACTCTGTGCATTCGCTCGGCAGCTGCTGTGACATTTGTTGCACACTGCAGTTAGAGTAAAGCGTTTCTGCAAAATACATTTTTCATAGTGTACCTATTAGCTTTAATTGTGTTAGATTATGAAAATATGATAATATAATTTAATTGTGTGCATTTAAGATAAATAAAATATGACATTTTTCTTAGCAAGACAAAGGAGTCTTTAATTTAGTTTTTTTATTGGGTGAGATATGGTAAAAATTAAATGTTTTGGTTTAAAAAAAATTACAGAACGCTTCTGTGAAGCATGTTGGCCATTGCAAGAATGATTAGTGAGAATGTGGAAAGTGTCTTTTAAGGTACTTTTTTTTTCTTCACATGGCCAAAAGTGCATAGTTGAAGAAACACCTCTTTGTAATTTTATATGCAAAATAAAATCACCCCGCATGAAGAAGAACTGCCCTTCTCTCAAAGGAAATGAAATGTTTCTCAGCTAGACATCACTTCCCCCTGACTGAGGCCACATACCTTCGACAGTGTGTGTTTAACTAAAAATGTGTTCATTATGATTTCCTTGTCTCTTGTGCTTTCGTGGATGCGGCTCCTACACTGCTCTTTAGGGAACTTGTACCAAATAGCACAGAAAATGTCAGGTATGTCATGCAGAGAGCAGAATTGTTGCAGACATGCGTTTTTTCCCTCCTGCAGCTAGAAATCATGCATCTATGATTAAAGCACTCATCCTCAATTAATGTTTTGGTGGTGTTAACCTTTTCTGTTGATGTTGGCAATCCTCCATTGCTTTTATATGTGTTTTTAGTACGGAAAGAACTCCAGGTAATGCAGAGGCAAACCTGCCAGAAAGCTCAGAGTTCCTGTCCAATGCAGATGACAAGAAAACCCCTCGCTTCACGGATGTAAGTTAAGCTTTTGGTAAGATTATATGTATAGTAGTATGTGACAGTGTGTCTCCTTCACATGAGACCATAATGTTGTGAAGGGTTTCGAATGTGAGTGTGTGGACAAACTGCTTTGTTTTTCTTCTTACTTAGTTTGAGGGAAAGACTTCTTTTGGGATGTCCGTCTTCAATTTGGGAAACGCCATCATGGGAAGTGGAATTCTGGGATTAGCGTATGCCATGGCTAACACGGGGATTGTCCTCTTTATGTAAGTTCCATTTTTAAGTCAAACACTATGCATTTCAATTTTAGGGGTAATTCCTTAAAGTTCCCCTATTTTAAAAGTTCCTAGTTTTGTTTTAGTCTTCTACAATAGGTTTACATTAGGGCTGGGATAAACGATTATTTTTTAAACGATTAATCTAGCGATTATTTTTTCGATGCATCGATTAATCTAACGATTAATTTTCCCTGTCCGATTCGGTTACGATTCGATTCGATTACCGATTATCTCCCCATTAATTGCCTAATAGCAATTTATACATGTTGATTTAATTATCTGAATGAAAAAACGAATTCCTTAACATTGCAATATATGTTTATTGCTCTTAAAATTCCAAAGTAAGACTATACAAGAGCAATGCATTCAATAAAACCTTGAAAACATAAAGTAGGCTACACACACACACACACACACACACACACACACACACACACACACACACACACACACACACACACACACACACACACACACACACACACACACACACAAATAAATAAGTATTAACCTACAACAAAGAAACATATTATACGATTTTTCTATGTATGCAACTCAGCCTACAGGCTATGCCCATCGATTAAATATCAACAAGTTGGTTAATCAAATCTGGGGACACACTGCAAGCGTGAGCGTCTCGGCTGCGTGGCGTGTCCGTTTTTGTTTCGGCTCACATGTTAACAGGTTGGAGTTTGCACACTGCCTGTGACGCGCGGAAAACGCGTGCATGCTGGAAATAGAAGAGCGCCTATTTTTCACGTGTGTTGGGAGCGTCTCCTCCGGGCCAAATAGATTAGGAAAAGATGTTTATATATCATTTTGACACGAATACATATTATTAAATTACATTTTCATGTTTGAAAGTCTGTAGGTTTACATAAATAGGCCTAATTGTAATAATAAAAAACGTCAATTATCGATTTTGAAATATTGCAACTGTCAATACAGAACGAAATATTCTGTAGCCTATTTTGCCGTCAATACCATGGATATGTGGCTACTCCCGACGTTTTCTTTGCTGTATCAGTAGGCTATTTATGTTTAACATTAGGAATAGGGCTTCCCTCCGCATCAATAGCAGCAGCAGGGCCGCGTCAGACACGCTTCTAGTGTGCAAAGGCAGAGAAAACGCCACGCAGCCCCGTGGCTGACCCGCAACAGAAACGCCACGCGCATCCGCGGCATATGACAGTGAAAAAAGTTACATGTAGAGTGCATTACGGGCGCCAATATTCCGTTTAAAACCGGAATAGTCCTGGGATGAAACTGCTCACTTAGAGGATGGATACCCTCGGTCACATCAGCGCGATTAGACATTGAACATTTTAAATTTAAAACAGCTTATTATATAGGTAACGTAGCCAATGTGTCCGATGCTTTCACTTGATGCAAACGTTTGTTTTTGTGATTAAAATACATCAAATATTACCAAAACATCTGTCTTCCTGTGTGCAGAAATTTGTTTATGTAGCCGTGACAACAAAACGCGTGCGCGCATGCCTGTGATATGCTCCGTGCGCACCGCGCGCCAACCCCATAGACTGTGGCCAACCCGCAAGCCTTGCACTTCTGAAAGTCTGAGGAGCCACTTGTGTTGCTACCATAGATATAATAAATAATATACTTAATTACATAATATACTTTATTATGTACATCTATGGTTGCTACTACTCTCCGGCGCCGCCATCTTTATTTTGAGTCTGACGAATCGGCGCGCATATTTTGCGTCGACGTATTTTTTGCGTCGACGTCATCGATGACATCGACGCGTTGTCCCAGCCCTAGTTTACATACATCCAAAGTCACAAAACACTTTAAATCTCATAATTTTCATTGCAGCATCACCTCTTTCCTCACAGTGTCAGAAATGGTTTGATAAAGGATTCGACCTCTCTAAACTCTTCCTTTCTGAGAGCCTTTCTGGCCTAGTCTGTTGTGATTGGCCTACCGCTTATAGCGCATGTCGGAAATGAAACCTCCATTACCATACACTATCTGAATTTCAGCCACGGAGGCTTCCTCCACCCTTGTATACACATTGATACGAACAGTAGAGATGGTTTTACCGTTGCGCCGGTTTTACCATATCAATTTGAACCAGAGTCCTCATCCTTTGGAAGTGCATGCAATGTGGCTTTGCTTTCACTGTGCAGAAAAGTCGACAACCTGAACCAAACTCTTCCAGGCCTCAGCTACAACTACAGTGTTTGAGGGCGGGTCAAAGCAGACATTGTTCGTGGGCAGCCAATGAGAAGATTGGCTGGCATTATGCAAATTTGTCAAACCTATGTAGGTTCATGCAGGAAGTAAGACTGGAATTACTGACGACTCGTTTCAGGCATTTTTTATTTGAAACTTTTATATTTGCAAATAGCTATATTTTTTTCAGTAATATCTCCAAAAAAAAAATCATAATATGCATAATGCATAATATTCAGCATCAATGGGCACTTTAATGGTGAACAGACAAATAACTATGAGCTTGAATTAATTAAAGGAAGTGTATGTAAGATTGTGGCCAAAGCTGGTACTGCAATCACTTTCAAATGTAGTGCGGTGTGCGGATGCCCAAACTTCAGGCTAAAACACAACATGACAACATCAACATCAGTTGAGGGCTGCAACAACAACTTTTAAATGACAATATCCTGGCCGGACTACTGTTGTCAGTGATATAAGTATTTGAAATTAACATGATTTCTTAATATCTAGTGACACATCAGGGCCATTTTATGATTAATTGAAATACATTTCTTACATACAGTTCCTTTAAAGGTGTCATGAACTGGCGTTTTAAAAAATGTTATACTGTTGTCTGAGGTCAACTAATGATGTTTGTGTGTTTTTTACATTCAAAAACATCATAACCAATAAGTAACAGGCTATTTTCTACACTGATTTTAAGGCTCTCTCCTGAACGCTGGGTTTTGGTGGGTGTGACGCACTGGAGACTTGCAAGTAAATGCCCACAGCTAGGATTGGAGAAGATCTGCATATTTAATGAGCTTAAGCTCCCCTGTCAGTTCACATGAGGGAGAGGAGAGATTGTTTTGAAAGCGGCAACCATCACAGGGCTCGTAAACGTCTTTATCAAACAAACACAATGATTTATTTCCCATATTATTACATATAAAAAACCTGTTTACTCAAATAAGTGTGTTGCGCCATTCCAGCTGCTTCATTAAAAGTAAAGTTCAACTACACATTCCTAATATTAGGATCCGAAGGAAGCTTATGTAGCGACTGTGTTCTTCCACAACAAGGAATAGCGCAATATCTTGCTGTCTTCATCGGCGTGTTTATTGTTGTTGGTTAGCTATCACGAGCCGATCAGCTCCATGAGTTGGTGGGCGAGGCTACTGGATTAGACGTGCTGTAGAGGCGGTGTTTCCTCGCAATATGATGTAAGAATGAAGCACAATATCGTTTGCTGAGCCTGGTGTCTATAAAAGCTTTTCTTTGACTAACAAGGAAGTTTTTGGCTCTGAAACTTAGAAGATATTCTTATATTACCATGACCTTTTATATATCAAAAGCTCAATCACCCCTTAAAATTATTGTGCATTTGATACATCATAAACCTTTTTGTGGGAAAACAGAGTAAGAAGTAATAATAAATTCTCCTTTTTTAACAATATTAAAATAAATGTTTCTAAAGGTCGATGCATTAAAAAGTTTTACTGAAAAGTTCTTAAAATACCCCTTTTTGAAAAAATAATAAATACAATAAATAAATTGGTTTTATTCCAAAGGGTCCATGAATGTTAAAGGTTCTTCTTGGAACCATTGATGACTATATCTTCATATATTCTGATATTTTATTTAGAAATAATTGTCATCCTTTGCGAATATATATCTTATTGAGCTGTGGTGTGTATTTATATGCTAATGTTATTGTCATCATGCCATTAAACCGGTATAATTAATTATATTAATGAATGCTTATGAAGTACTCCCTTTATCTTACCCTTCAATTGTTTGTCAGACTGCACTGAACAAAAATAACATTAAAGGAAAGATCCTGACAGAAGTAGAATTATATTTTAAAAATAAAGCACAGATTAATTGAATTATTGTGAAGATTATTATTATTAGAAAATATTATTGTTTGCCCATGTTAAGATCATGCGATGTCAAAGTTATTGCGGGTGGTTGCCAAGGCATTAAGTCTCAGTGAGGTTCTGGTCCATAGATATGACTCAATGTACACTATAAATAAATACCATTTTAAATAAATGGTGTTTTGAACTTTCTGTCAAAGAATGCTGAAAGCATTGCATCACTGCATAAAAATATTAAACAGTAAAACTTTTCAATATTGATAATAAGAAGAAATATGAAGGATCATGTGACACTAAAGACTGGAGAAATGCTGAAAATGTAGCTTTGCCATCTGTAACAATGAGTCAACAGAGTGGGGATCCAAATGCAATTTTATTGAGACAACAATCCACAATCGAAGTCTAGAGTACAGGCAAGATCAAAATACAGGCAGTCCAAACAAACACAACAAGGCAGGGAACATAGGCAAGAGAACAGTCCAGAAACAGGCAGGTGATCAAAAACCAAGAGACATGAAAACATGCTAGAACACTCAGAATTGTAGTAGTTACACTTTACAAGACTTCGCAGTGAATGGCAGAGTGAACAAGGTTTATATAAGCTGTGTCTCATTTCGTTAAAGGGATCCCCTGGTGTTGAGACTTGTATGGCTTAATATAACATAAATGATGTCTCTTACTGAATTATGTAGTAGAAAACCCATGAAAGATCTACGTTATTTTAAAAATCGATTTTATATTTGGACCATGGGCGGCGCCATTTTGTTTGCGTTCTAGGTTGATGACGTAGATTGGTTGAACTCCTCAATCAGCTGGCGTTACCCGTAGCTATTTTTACCACAACGCAACTCGAAAATTGTTTCAGAGTTAAACAAAACCAATGAATTCCTTTGTAATTGTACTTAAAACACACTCCATGGGATCCCTTTAAATTTCGAAGGCTGCGTCCTCCGGAGGACACATCCTGTGTAGGATGCAGTATACGGAGTGTCCTCAATCAGAATTAAACGAGACGTCCTTCGTAGGACACACAGGCAGGAAGTATCACGTTGTTATGCCAACAAGTTCAGCCTCGTTTCGCTCTCACGCCAGTTATATGAATGAAAATTATTTATAACTTGAAAATGACTATGAAATGTTTCTTGTCTTGACAGCAATGTACTGTTCTAAACGTTTAAAATGCACTAAACAGTTGTAATCCTGTTTACCACAACTATCTGTTTGAGGTAATAGAGCTTATAAAAACAACAACACAAAAGCTTGAACTACTTAATTTAAACACCACACCTACGCTCGCATGTATAT
This sequence comes from Pseudorasbora parva, assembly GCF_024679245.1. Lineage (NCBI taxonomy): Eukaryota > Metazoa > Chordata > Actinopteri > Cypriniformes > Gobionidae > Pseudorasbora > Pseudorasbora parva. The sequence continues at coordinate 32,778,911 of NC_090193.1, forward strand.
CTGGTGGTGGTGCCGTTTTTTCATATAATAAAAAAAAAAAAAAAAAATATGACGGTTGTTAACGGAGACGCAAAGATTTTTGGGTTATCTCCAGCCGTGAAGGATACTCCTCATGCACACTCTGAATTCCTGTGAAAGAAGGACGCATTCGGAGGTCACATTTGGAGTGTCCTGCTCACTTTTTTTTAAATGCGACGGCCTTATGACATATGCACCCTTCGAATGTGACCTCCGGAGGACGCAGCCTTCTGAAATGAGACACAACTATAGACTGAGGTGATGAGGCTAATGGCACACAGGTGTAAACAATGATGGCTGATGAGTCAGGGCACAGGATTATGGGGAATGAAGTCCGGAATGGGGATAAATATTGAGGTGAAGGAGCCCTCTGGTGGCGATCAGAGGGAGCCCCAGAGGCCTGATTTGTGACACCATCACAGAAATAATGACATTTTTAAGTGTATTAAAATAGAACATTTTAGAAATAGAACACAAGTAAATTTTAATTTTAGTTTAAATATTTCAAAATAATGCTGTTTTTGTTGTAAACTTTTGCTGTTTATTTTTAATCAAATGCAGCCTTGGTGAGTTTATAAGATTTCTTTCAAAACCATAAACAAATCATACCGACCCCAAACATTTGAACAGTTCTGTAAATCTATGGGCTTTTCTAAAGAAGTTATTAAGTTAAATGTTATGGACCTGTAAGAGCCTATAGGTTCAGTTCAGACTCTTATCAGGCAGTTGAAGAAGATATTTAACACTTAATGGTTCTGTTCAGATTAGCTCAGGCATTCACTTTTGCAAATTCGCTAACAATAGTTAATGTAATAAACTCCATGTTCAAGCTCATTGGCTAATCCTTTGAGCTTTTCATAAGGTCTTTTTCAAATCTTGCTGCAGTTCTTTATGCAGTGTAAACATCACAGCTTCCCTTAAGTTTGTTGGTTGTCTTGATCTAGGTTAAGTCCCGTTCTCTGTACTAGTTCCCCTGCTGTATTAATCCTGCACTAAAGCAGCCTTTATTAGTAAAGTCAGATTGCCAGAGAGATTAGTTTCCTGATTGACCTTCAATAGAGCTGAGCGGGCCGCACCAGGACACTCACTATGCACATTCAGTCAAGGCACTGCCAATTAAGATCATGGGCTGTACATGCTTTATAGAAACCAATCTGGCCTTTTAATCTGGGTTGAGCAATGTACAGAGGATTCTTTTCTTTTCTGAAAGCAGGGCTTTGGGTTTGAGCTGTTAGGTGTGACTGGGGTTCTGCAATATTTGGCACGCTTGAACTTTCCGTACTCCCGATTTCTGCGCGTGTACCTGTCTGATCTGGGAACCGTGCTTCTCCAGTGCCGATTGTGGCTTCAGGCTACTCATAAATCAATTCCAGGCACAATTTAATAATGCCGCTAATATTCCTTTCAATAATACTGCAGCTCTTGGGGATGAATTCATAAGGTTTATGAGAGTTACCGTAGACCTTGCTATCTTTGTAGATTTTCATAGTGTAAAACATATTTATTAGATGTATATAGAATTAGTGTATAGATGAAGATGGAGGATAGATTATAAAATGTTGATGTTGGGATTTGCCTGTATGAGCTGTGGTTTGACTTCAGGCTTGATTTTGCTATGTCACTTTGAATCTTGGCAGCAGTTCCCTAGAGGCGAGAGTGGATCCACAACTCCCAGAAATAAATGCACAATATTACAGAACAAGGATTTCTCTTGAGTATCCAGCATCACGTAACAGTGTGTGGAGTTCCTTTTCTTCTTCTAGACAGGAGTGAGAATAAACGGAGAGCTAAGGGAGACCCCTGCTTGGATTTTTCTTCTGAAAAAAAGAGCACAGTAACCTCTAATTAGTCTCCTCTTGCGTTTCACAAAAGATTTCATCATATTGTCATTAGAAACCAAAATCTGCAATCAAATGTCAGAGATTTCAGTAGGGTAGGCTATATGAATTAACTGATTGTGTGAGACCGAGACCATCTTTACTGATCTATATTTTAAATATTATCTCAATATCTAATGATCTAATTTGCTTCTATTTTGAAGACACTTCGGAGAAACATCTGGGACTGTGTTATTACATAAAATAAACATAACTGAAAACTCTTATTTAGTTTCAATTGACTGTCTTTAAAAGAGCTCTTTTGAGAAAGATTATGACAAACAAACCACCAATCCTCAACTTGTGCCTTGAAATTCGGCTTTCTGCGGCTTACTGGGAAATGTAATTGCGCAAGGACAGGCAATCTTTTCATATTCCTGGAATAAAATACATGTTTATGAGGGACAGTGGAAGCAAGAATTGTGTCATAAGAAGTAGATCAAAAGATGCCAACAAAATGATTAACCGAATAACTGATGTGATAATTTGCTGTAGCACCATGCGTCATTAAATTTCAATATAATCTTTCTCCATTAAAATAATCTTTAATAGCCCCAGTGACACAGTGCTGCTGGAGTCTCAATGAGCTTTGCTTGGATTTCATCCACTTCTGGATGGATGGATGGATGGATGGATGGATGGATGGATGGATGGATGGATGGATGGATGGATGGATGGATGGATAGATAGATAGATAGATAGATAGATAGATAGATAGATAGATAGATAGATAGATAGATAGATAGATAGATAGATAGATAGATAGATAGATAGATAGATAGATAGATAGATAGATAGATAGATAGATAGATAGATTTGCATCTTTTGGAGCTTGGATAATATAAAATATTTCATCACAATCAGCTGCTAAAGAATTGATTAGATGCTGAACTGATTGCATGCTGTCTTCATTCAAGCCAGCTGCATCCATTAACATACTGCAGCTGGTGAACAAATAACATTTTCTACCTGGGTTTCAACAGATTTTTCAAAGCTTTTTAATCTCTAATGCTGCCTCCTCCAGCGTAATTTGTTGTTAAAAGCAAGGAATTAGCTATACAATTGTTCTTTACTTATATATGACTGGATGCTGAATATCTGTTTCAGAGCTCATGTGAGTCAAGGCAACAGCATTTTCTGCAGAACTGCACTCGTTGACATCTGCAATTCAGCCACGTCATTTGGAAAAAAGAAGGAAAAGGGAAAAAAACGTGAGAAAGTGCAGAGTTGAAACTGAGTGCTTGGCAGAAAATGCTTTGGCCTGGTCAGTACAGATGCCAAGACTTTCTGGAACTAGGAAAAGGGACTAAACAGGACATTTTTTACGCAAGAAAAAGAGTCAGTAGAGCGTGTTTCGGGTTCATAGCATGAGATGTTTGTCCAGATGTTGACAGCTGGAGGGTGCCGTTGTATTTATGGGCCATCTTGCCTGTCATTACACTGTCTAGTATTTTTCCAGCTTACCTAAGGCTAGATCCTCTTTTCAACTGATCCATCCATCCATCCATCCATCCATCCATCTGTCTGTCTATCTATTGTCTATCTATTGTCTATATATATATATATATATATAGACAATAGATAGACAGACGGATGGATGGATGGATGGATGGATGGATATATATCTTTAATTTCTTGTATTAAACCTTAAATATTTGTGATTTGAGTTGCGATCCTGTAGAAGTACTTTACAAATATAATACATAGCCACAATGAGGCTTGACAGTGACATTTGGTTGCAGTTTTTTTATTCATTTTTCTGTCTTTCAGAATTCTTCTCACTGCTGTTGCTCTCCTGTCGTCATACTCCATTCACCTGCTGCTAAAATCTTCAGGCGTTGTGGGTGAGTATTTCATTACACTGACCTGAGACCAGTTTTAAACTCTCTTCTGTAGTTAAGATTATGATTTGGATAGGAAAAACGGTTCCTGAGCTATTAAATGAAGAGCCGGTTTAGATGGAGGTGTTAACTGATGTGACATGGGTTTCTCTGTTGGCTCAGTGACCATCTGCCTCACTCCTCTGTGAGAGATTTTAATTGGCAAGAATATTTCTGGTGTGCATTAGGCTAAAAATAGCCAGGCGTCTGCTGTGCTTGATCAGTTGTGGCTGTCATTGTCAGTGCTGTATCAACTATAAGCCAATGGTTACATTGTTACCCAAGACCCATGTCAACCACATGGTTACCTTAAAAATGATAGTGTAACGTTTAATCCAAAGATGATGAAGAGAATAATAAAAAAAAGGTATTTATTTAAACAAACCAAACAATTTAATGGTAATGTGACAGCTTGAGCATAACAACATCACTCTCCCCGACAATGAACTGAAAATCAAGAGGAACTAAAAAATACAATGAAAACAAACTCAAAAACTAACAGGAGTGATGGTTAAATGAATATTGAATATCCATAGAAACTGATGACTGGAGAGAAACTAAAACTAAAGAAACAGGTGCTAGAAACAAACGAAGGGTGCATTTACTCAACAACAATGTGCTTAAAACTTTCGTTTAAGTTATTTCTTTGTTTTAAAATGCTGTATTCTGCTGCCAGGCCATTAGAGGGCGATGAAACACGATAGACTGAGCGTGTAATACACATGTGCATGACATCATTGTTTTCACAGATTTGTGTTTTTCTTGTTTACATGGAGACCGTTTTGAAAAGCTTGCGTTTTCAGGCACCCAAAAACACCGGTGTTGTATAAATGAACGGCCAAAATGCACATAAAGTTTAACGCTTTTCCTTGAAAACGGTGCAATCTTCAATGTAAACAGCCCCATGAAAATTAAATGAAAAACAAACAGAATGTGGCACATAGACATTTTAATAATGAATCCATTTAAATAACATTATAAATCAGAAAATCTGATTAGATGATTAAGACTTAGAAGACTTGTTTGTGATGTTAATATTATTACTATCATATATTGTTATAAATGTATTACTATTAATATACTATGATTATTATTTTTTTGAAGACTTTTTCTTAGAGCTTAGTGTTTTTTACTTTATTATTGTATATTACTAGCAATTGGGCAATGTGTGGATCTCCTGTCTTTTTTGCATTTGTCAGGCATTAGAGCTTATGAGCAACTGGGCTACCGAGCTTTCGGCACGCCAGGCAAGATGGCTGCCGGCATTGCAATCACCCTGCAGAACATTGGAGGTGAGACGCTGTCAAACGTCACATCTCAGGAGACACAATGTAATGCTGTGTGACACTGTCAAGGGCACAGTCCTCATATACACCTCTCCAGAGAAAATGACTGGACTGGATAGTATTGTCATTCATTTCTCATTTTACACTCCAGGTCATCACTCAGTTATTTTTTATTACTTCATTCTCATTGTAACCTTTCCTCCCCTTACTCTATGTTGTCCTCATCCCTACCTCGAAGCTGTAGTCTAATTCAAATATATATATATATATAAATAAAATCTCAATAACCTACCTATTGCATAACATTGTTTCTTTTTTTAATGTATTTTTCTTTTAATAATGTTTGCTTTTCCGTCAGTAGTTTTTAAAGAGCATGATTTGATTTACAATGGTGGAAGAAAACCCTGAGCTGGTTGCCATTTGGTGCATGTTTATAGAAACTATATAACCGGTTCTCTTCTTTACTGTGACATTTGCTTCCAGGATAATAACCACAATCCCCTATAGTAATACATCCTGGATTCGGTTGTTTACTGTATGTGTGTGTATGAATCTATGAATCTCACAGCCGTCATATCTCATATCATCTCTCTCTCTCTCTCTCTCTCTCTCTCTCTCTCTCTCTCTCTCTCTCTCTCTCTCTCTCTCTCTCATAGCCATGTCCAGCTACTTGTACATAGTGAAATACGAGTTTCCACTGGTTATCCAGGCTTTTCTCAAGGTGGACAATACATCAGGGTGAGTACACGTTACATCATCATCTTGTTTTTTCCACTGTTTATTGGCCACATCACGACTCTAGATTACCATGTGTCCCGTTTCAAGGGTATCCGCATACAGAAGCACTCACTAGAAAGTCAAATAAAACATGAGATCTGTTTAATGTCTCTAATTGTTGACAGCTGTGTCATTAAAGGGAAACCAACTGAAGTCTTCTGCTTCAAATGTTTCTCCTGAGTAAAAGATCCACAAGTCTTATCTAAAGCTTGGAACATACTCTGCAAGAACAAAGAAATGTGTTCGTTTTCTCGAGGTGGCAAGAACAAGATCAAAGTTCGTTCTGGACAGTACATTCCATACTTCACGAGAAAAGCAGGTGCCAATCATCTGTGTTTCTCCGCATTAACCACGCCCACTCTAAATGTATGACCAATCACACAATAGTAAAAGTTCTGCTCAGGCGATGTGTCGAGGACAAGCAGCGAGAACTTTCAAACAAGGGCTGCCAGAACATCTTGACGTCATTTTGTTCTCGCAGCCCTGGGATCGAGAACTTTTTTCTCTCTTTTTTCATACTCTTGCGGAGTATGTTGTAGCCTTAAAGAATTAAAAAAAAGTTTTACAAACAGCCTCAACAATGCCTCAAACTGTTTATTTCATTAAAAGTCAGATATTTCAAGATATTATAGCTCACTCTTATAAATAAAGGTTCTTTACTGGCATCAGTGGTTTCATGGAGAACCTTTAACATCCATGAACCTTTACACTTTATAGAGGAAAGCATTTATTTAGATTATTAAAATGTTTTCAAACTAAGAAAGAAAAGGTTCTTTTAAGAACTTTTCACTGAAAAGTTCCTTGGGGAACCCAAAATGGTTCTTCTATATCATCTCTGGGAAATCCCAGAGTGTCACGGCTGTAATGAGAGACAGAGAGGATCCAATAGCGAATCAAATACAAGTTTATTGTTCCACAGGACGGCAAGCGTCAACAATAAACCAAGCTCAGATAACAGGTAAAGTGATAAAGAGACAGGCTCCAGGGTACAGGCAGGCGAGCCGCGGCGAAGGTCAGGTGCAGGCGGTCAGGCAGACGATATGGCCAGAGCAGGGACGCAACGGACAACCAGAGGCCGAATCCGGGACCAGGAACAGAGATAAATCCCCCAGGGGAAACAGAAGCCGAAGCCAGCCACGCCAGAAACGCCTGTAACAATCTGACAATGGGTGCCAGTGAGAGAGCGGTATAAATAGTGAGACTGATGAGTGCAGCAGGTGAAAGTGATGAGTCCCATAATCAGTGGCCACGCCTCCCACACAACCTCACAAGACACAGAGAAGGAGACAATGAATTCATGAACCGTGACAGTACCCCTCCCCCTAGGAGCGCCTCCTGGAGCTCCCAGGAGGACCTACCTGTCGATTGTAATCATCGATAAGGGAGTGATCCAGTATGTCCCTAGCAGGAACCCAACTTCTCTCCTCCGGACCGTAACCTTCCCAGTCCACCAAGTACTGGAATCCGCGTCCCCTCCGTCTAGCGTCCAGAATACGATTGACCGTATAAGTTGGTTCCCCATCTACGAGTCGCGGCGGGGGGGGAACCGGGGTAGGCGGATTAATAGGAGCATGAAAAACAGGTTTTAATTTGGAAACATGAAACACGGGGTGAATTCTCCCGTACGCGGGAGGTAGTTTGAGGCGGACTGTCACCGGGCTAAGAATTTTGGTGACAGTAAACGGGCCAATGAATTTAGGAGCTAACTTATTACTCACGGAGCGGAGAGGAATGTTCTTAGAAGAAAGCCACACTTTTTGACCCACGACGTAGACGGGAGGCTTAGACCGGTGGCGATCGGCTTGGGCCTTGGTGCGTCTACCCACCCGGAGCAGAGTCTCACGGGCTCTACTCCAAGTGTCTCGACACCTCTGGACGAAGGCGTGCGCGGAGGGGACCGCGACTTCGGATTCCAGACTGGGAAAGATAGGTGGCTGGTACCCTAGACTACATTCAAAAGGCGAAAGGCCCGTACCTGACACTGGTAATGAATTATGTGCGTACTCAATCCATGAGATGAGTTGACTCCAGGAGGAAGGATTTCTGGAGGCCAAACATCGTAACCCTCTCTCAAGGTCCTGGTTGGCCCGCTCAGTCTGGCCATTGCTCTGAGGATGAAATCCTGAAGACAAACTAACCGTCGCCCCTAATAATTTACAAAATTCTCGCCAAAATTTGGACACGAACTGGGGTCCCCTGTCGGAAACCACGTCCATCGGAAGGCCATGTAAACGAAAGACGTGATCGACGACAGCTACCGCTGTCTCCTTGGCTGAGGGTAATTTGGGCAAGGGAACAAAATGTACCATCTTCGAGAATCGGTCCACGACAGTTAAAACAACCGTCTTGCCCTGGGAGGGCGGGAGGGCGGTGATAAAATCTAGAGCGATATGGGACCAGGGTCTCGAAGGGACAGACAGCGGTTGAAGGAGCCCATCGGGAGGGCGGTTAGATGTCTTCCCCATGGCACAGACTGAACAGGCCAAAACAAAATCTCGGATGTCACGAGCCATACCGGGCCACCAGAATCGTTGCTTAACCAAAAATTTGGTTCTATTAACTCCTGGATGACAAGCGACATTGGAGCAGTGTCCCCATCGAACAACGTCGGACCGAACTCCCTCCGGAACGAATAATCGGTTCGGTGGTCCACCGTGCGGAGGCGTTACCCCTTCTAAGGCCGTCCTGACCTTCGATTCGACCTCCCATACGAGTGTGGAGACTCTAAGTCTCTCAGGTAAAATGCACTCGGGAGTAGACGGGCGTTCGGAGCGGTCAAAAACGCGCGACAAAGCATCGGGTTTGATGTTTTTGGAACCCGGGCGGTACGAAAGAGAAAAGTCAAAACGTCCGAAAAAAAGGGACCACCGAGCCTGCCTGGAGTTGAGTCTCTTAGCAGATCTGATGTATTCCAGATTCTTATGGTCGGTCCAAACGATAAAAGGAACCCCCGAACCCTCTAGCCAATGACGCCACTCCTCCAATGCCAGTTTGACTGCCAACAGCTCTCTATTACCAATGTCATAATTGCGTTCGGCTGGCGACAAGCGATGAGAAAAAAACGCGCAAGGGTGCATCTTGTCATCCGAGGAAGAGCGCTGGGATAGAACCGCTCCTACCCCCACCTCTGACGCGTCAACCTCCACCACAAACTGGCGTGATGGATCAGGGGTCACTAAAATGGGAGCCGAAACAAAGCGGCTCTTCAGGTTGGTAAATGCAGTCTCGGCTGCAACCGACCACCTGAACGCCGTTCGGGTGGAGGTCAAGGCAGTCAGAGGCGCGGCTAGCTGGCTGAAGTTGCGAATAAAACGCCGATAAAAATTGGCGAACCCCAGAAACCTCTGTAGGGCCTTACGGGAATCTGGACTTGGCCAATCTATCACAGCCCTAACCTTATCGGGATCCATGCGCATTCCCTCGGACGAGATGATGTAACCTAAAAATGGTACAGACTGTGCATGAAACGCGCATTTCTCCGCCTTGACAAAAAGCCCATTCTCTAGCAACCTCTGTAACACTAGTCTGACGTGCTGGACATGTTCCTGGAGAGAAGAAGAAAAAATCAGTATGTCATCCAGGTAAACATAAAGAAACTGATCTACCATGTCTCCCAGCACGTCATTGACCAGTGTCTGGAAGACTGCGGGAGAGTTGGACAGCCCGAAGGGCATGACCAAATATTCAAAGTGCCCCCTGGGGGTGTTAAATGCAGTCTTCCATTCATCCCCCTTCCTGATGCGCACCAAATGATAAGCATTGCGTAAATCCAATTTCGTGAATATGGATGCTCCCTGTAACCTCTCGAAGGCTGAAGACATCAACGGCAAAGGATAGGTATTCTTTACCGTGATGTTATTCAGCCCCCGGTAGTCAATGCAAGGTCGCAGAGAACCATCCTTCTTACCCACGAAAAAGAACCCCGCCCCCGCTGGAGAAGAGGAAGGACGGATGAACTTGGAAGCTAGAGAATCAGAAATGTATTTCTCCATGGCCTCCCTTTCAGGAGTAGAAAGTGAATATAACTTGCCCTTAGGCGGAGACTTGCCTGGAAGTAGATCTATAGCACAGTCATAGGGACGATGAGGAGGAAGAGAAGCAGCCCGGGACTTACTGAACACCTCCTTCAGGTCGAGGTACTCCTTGGGCACGTTAGATAAATCCACCGTCTCCTCCTGCAACACAGAACTAGACATACACGAACGAGCAGACACAAGACAAGAGGCATAACACTGATTACTCCAGGATGTGATAGTATTATGTCCCCAGTCAACCCTGGGATTGTGTTTCTGTAACCAGGGATGACCGAGGACAACAGGTGCGTGTGGAGTGTCAGTGAGGAGGAATGTGATAGTTTCTGTGTGGTTCCCAGAAATGGTGAGTGTAATGTTTTCAGTGATGTGGGTGATGGTGGGTAAAGTCTGGCCATTGAGGGCGTGAACAGAAATGGTACTGGAAAGGGGGGTGACGGGAATCCTGAGTCGATGTGCCAGAGTCTGATCAATGAAATTACCCTCTGCTCCCGAATCCACGAGGGCTTGGCAGATGTGAAAACTGGCTGCCCACTGCAATCTTCCCGGGAGGAGAGTCGCGGACGAGGCTTTCTCTAACGCAGCTCCACCCGACAGTAACCTCCTTTCTACTGCCGGGCTCGATCTTTTACTGGACACTGGTTGAGGAAATGCCCCGCCGCACCACAGTAGAGACAGAGACCCCCCGCTCTGCGACGCTCTCTCTCCTCCCGGGAAAGCCGAGCTCTACCCACCTGCATGGGCTCGGGATCGTTGGTGGGGCTGACCGTGTAGGTGCCACTGGGCTCACGAAACTCAGATGTCCTCCGCATATGAGAGCGGGATTCCAGGCGTGAGTCAACTCGAAGTGCTAACGTCATCAGTCCATCGAGATCCGTAGGTAAATCCAAGGCGTACACCTCTCGCTGTACACGGTCAGCCAGCCCATGCAGGAAACGGTCCCACTGCGCTTCCTTGTTCCAACCGCACTCAGCGGCCAGGGTGCGAAAGTCGATGATGTAATCAGAAACGGGTCTGCTGCCTTGTTGCAGATCGGAAAGCTTGCGGGCCGCCTCGCGTCCCACGGCAGCTCGGTCAAAGACCCGTTTCATCTCCTCCGTGAGTGCGAGGAACGAGGAACAACACGGGTGGCGATTCTCCCAAACCGCCGTTCCCCAGCGTGCCGCACGGCCCGTGAGCAGGTTGATTACCAACGCCACCTTGGAAGTCTCTGAAGCGAACGTGGTGGATTGCAGAGAAAAGAACAATGAACATCTTGTTAGAAATGATCTACAAAGATCGGGCTCACCAGCGTAGCGTTCGGGCGTCGGAATCCGGGGCTCGTGCGGGTTGATGTTAGCTGGTGGCTGGGGAAACGGCGGCGGTGGTGGGGGCGCAGTGGGAATCCGTAGCTGTTGAAGTTGGTTGGAGAGCTCGGACACCTGCTCCGCCATCGCCTGTAATGCCTGGGTGGTAGCAGTCGCCTGTTGCTCCTGGCGATCCATCCGCAGACTATTCGCGTTGAGATACTCTTGTAATTCGTTCATCTTCGCTGGATCCATAATGGTCAGATTGTTCTGTCACGGCTGTAATGAGAGACAGAGAGGATCCAATAGCGAATCAAATACAAGTTTATTGTTCCACAGGACGGCAAGCGTCAACAATAAACCAAGCTCAGATAACAGGTAAAGTGATAAAGAGACAGGCTCCAGGGTACAGGCAGGCGAGCCGCGGCGAAGGTCAGGTGCAGGCGGTCAGGCAGACGATATGGCCAGAGCAGGGACGCAACGGACAACCAGAGGCCGAATCCGGGACCAGGAACAGAGATAAATCCCCCAGGGGAAACAGAAGCCGAAGCCAGCCACGCCAGAAACGCCTGTAACAATCTGACAATGGGTGCCAGTGAGAGAGCGGTATAAATAGTGAGACTGATGAGTGCAGCAGGTGAAAGTGATGAGTCCCATAATCAGTGGCCACGCCTCCCACACAACCTCACAAGACACAGAGAAGGAGACAATGAATTCATGAACCGTGACACAGAGAAGATATTTTTCACATATTCCCAGAGAATAACTCCCTTTGGAGTGGACTTTGTGCTTTGTAACTTTGCAGACCTTTTTCATGCTCAGACAGCAACATTGTACACTAAAGAAATTGAAAATGTAAAAAGCTTAAAAGATCCTCAAAGAGTGTACTGTATGCCAACGATTTTTCTTTTTGTCAAATACCAGCCTGTCATTGTGGACATGAGGCCATTAACACTAGCAACCACATCAGTTTTGCCCCTCGTAACGATTACTGCCAATTTGTGAATGTGTGTGGGCTGTGCAGTTTCTGCCAGATCAATAGGTCCCTTAGGATTTTTGAGTCACACGGTAAAATGCTGTGGTGTAATTGTGTAAAAGTGTGTGTGTGTAAGAGAAAAACTATGATAGATGGACTAGATTGGATGATAACAGGTTTTATGCTCATGAAGGTCAGATCTCTCCTGACCAACACTCGCTTACCCAGCCAAGGAAATGTGTGTGTGAATGTGTGTGTGTGACGGTCCGTGACGCAAGCCGACTGCAGATGCGATGACTGGAGCTCGGCCTGACAGAAGGCCTGTGCACACACTCTGGAGGACACCTCAAAAAACCACGGAAACGACCTTTGGCTGCCTCATTTGAATTCCTCACCTCTCCAGGCGAGCGAGAAGGATCACAACGCAGTAAACAGTGACTATTCATTTCAGTTTTAGTAGGCAGTGCACATGAATCTACATGTGTGACAGTTTTTGTAAATTTACATTAACAGGTTAAGTTTTATAAAAGGACCTTAGTCATTGCAGAGACCAAATGTAACTTTAAATGAAAACAAGCGTGATAATAAACAGTCTAAGTTGGACGTACTTGTATCTTTGTGTCACTTGTTTGGCCAGCAGAACAAAATAGATTAAAAAAAAAGTATGTAGCAGGGTGGGTCCATAGACAGTAAAAAAATATGGACGACATTCTCTTCCACTGAAGAAAAGTGAAGTCGCTAGAGGCCCAAATATACGTAGAGCGGACATCTTGCACAGATTTGCCGTGTTATAATGATGCAATCGTGTGCGGGGGAACTGGTGAACATTTAAAGACTTAAATTAATAAACAGAAACTGAAAATATAGTAAAGTGGGCACTGTCGTCTCTCCGTCTTTTAACCTCTGTGAGAGGATTCGCGTCACTCTCACGGCTCTCGCCGGCCCTTCTTGTCACACCGTGATCCATTTTCTTCAGTTTTTTGATGAATAGAAAGAATAGAATTCCTTTGTAACAATAAAAAAAAAAAACTTTAGATCAATTTAATGCATCCTTATTAATCTTTAAAAAAAGATTCTCACCGCAAACTTTTGAATGGTATATACGGTAGAAAGAATTGTCAACAAATTAACGTCTTTTCATCCAAGTAAATTAGCCGGCATGTTGCTTGCACTTAGATATTCTAGTTAGAGATTGCAACACATTTTTAACAGCTGTTTGGTTCTGATATGTGAATGATAGAAATGCAGATAAAATATGGAAAACTGTTGTTTTGCATTTTCTTCTTTTCCTGTCTTGCTGTTTGGCAAAACCACGATTTGCACACTTAACGTAACAAAGTTGGTTAAGAACATGCTTGTTAATGTTCCCATTCATTCTACACCCAGACATGCCCTCATCCAGGCTAGACATGGAGGGGTGGGTGGGGAGAAAACTGTTGAGAGGAAGTAACTCACACCGTGAGTTCAAACGAGTGTTGGCATGCCTTTCGATTGCTGACTCACACTACTGCTCATGTGAGACTCCTGTGGCAGAGAATGAACATCACACACACAGATCCTGAGCCAACCAGTACCAGAGTCAAGCACCATCACCTCCGGTTTAGCTCGACCTCCCAAGATAACTTCGATAGAACTTTGTTCTAGCGCTGTTGGCCAACTCTCTCTAAGCCCTCAATGTACCGGGTCCACTGTAGCAACCATCCATTGAACATCTTTGGCTTGATAGAGTCGCTCTGTTGTCTCATATCAAGCTGAATTTCCGGGCAGGGTACAGGCCGTGCCTAAGAAATCTCTCAGTCTTTGTCGTTCAGAGCTTCTTTGAGATATGCCATGCTTTTGGTCTTAATGGGGGGCAGAATAATAAGATTAGCAGCTTTAGGAAGAGTTAGAGAGGGAGAGGATTTCCCATCCAAATTGGCCTGTGATAGGTTCCGGATCTAAACAGCAGCTCAGTTACACATTTAAAAGGAAGGGCATTGATCAAGCCCCAAAATAATCACCACCTTGTTGTCCTCGTGTGGTCCAGTAATGTGATTTTGTTACAATTAATTGGTGTTGTTTGGCTTGAAACTCCTTTAAAAAAAGTAAAATCATAGCTTCACACAGCATTTATTCTGTTTATTACTGCAGCAATTGCGATATGATAAATATAATGGATAAATGTGGATACAATTCTTCCATAAAATAAGTTCCATAGCCTAGTTCCTTAGCCTAATTGACTCATCCAAGTGGATTTTAGTGCCAGAATCAAAATCGAACTGGCTTTGAAATATAGAGGTTGCCAGTACTAAAACAATTTTGAATTCAAAATGTATTTTATCTATTTATTATTATTTATATAGTATTATAGTATTTATAAAAATGTGCTTTTGTTATTTTTATTAGTTTTGTTTTTTTGCTTACGTATATTTAACTTATTTTTATTTCAATTTTAGGTTTAGTCATTTAAGAACTTCAACTTGAACTTATTTATTGTAGTTAGTTGCATTTCTAATTTTATTTTATAGTTTATTTATTTGCATTAACAACACTGGTAAGAATTATATATGCCCCTGATTTTTATCCGACATAAACTCAATAAATCAAAAGAAGATCCAGATGGAAAGGAAAATCTTTGTGGCTGTCACACACACACAATGTGTATTTATTGTTGTAACGTTCCATTGTCAATGAGGCAAAAATGACAGCCCTTATCATCTTATTTATTATTTTTAAGGAAATGTAAATTCACATGAAGTTATTAAGTTGGGAAGAAACTTTCTTGTGATCCATTTTCTAATAGTTTTTTTTGTGTGTTTCCTTTCTTCTTTAATTTGTTTGGCAGGGAGTGGTATGTAAACGGGAATTACCTGGTCGTCATTGTGTCATGCAGTGTCATCTTGCCGCTAGCTTTAATGAAGCAGCTCGGTAAGTTTTGTCAAACTTCTGATTCTTACAGTATGTCTGAATGCAAACACTCCCCTTATTCTGCTCACAACTTCCTTTCTGCACAACCACATAACGTAAAATGCTTATAAGTGTATGTTTTGTTGAATTGTAAGAGTATTCAGTCTTAATAAAGGGCTGTGACCAGGTCAGAGTGCTCATACATGTGGCTTTCATCACACTGTGTGTTTCAGGGTACCTGGGCTACACCAGCGGTTTCTCTCTCAGTTGCATGGTCTTCTTCCTTATTTCGGTATGTTTTTTTACCTCTCAAAGAAATGTTTCACCTAAAATTAAAATTGTTTTATTTGCTTACCTTTTTCTCACCCTTCTATGACTTTCATGGTTTAAATATTTTTCCACACTTAAACCATTGACAAGTGGTTTGGACTTTTATTTAATTTATTTTTTTATCATTATTAAAACATTGCTCTGGACATTTTGCATAATATATTATTTTTATATTTTAATATTTTTAATTTTGTTATGTGCTTTTGTCATTTGTATTAGTTTATTTTATATTTCTATTTAGCTTTAAAGGGGTGATAAATTGAGAAATCAACTTTCCTTCGGCCTTTGATATATAAAAGTTCATCGTGATATAAGAATCTCCTGTAAGTTTTGTAGCTGAAAACTTCCTTGTTACTCAAAAAAAAGTTTTTATTGACACCAGGCCTCTCAAATATATACTGATCAATGGCGTAATAGAACGGGGGAAACACCGCCTCAACAGATAAATATGTACGCCTGCTTCTGTAGCCCTGCCCACCGGCTCGTGGAGCAAAATCGATCATGCTTCCAAGCAATAAACATGCTGAAGATAGTAAGATATTGCGCTGTGCCTGTTTGCGCAAGAACACAGTCCCTGCATAAGCTTTCTTCGGATTCTAATATTAGGAATGAGTGGACGTTTGTTTGCTTCATTCACTGCGGAATCGATTAAAACACAATGTTTTTCCTTGTATATTGGATCCGACAGGAATGGTACAACACACTTATGTGAGTAAAAAAATGATTTTTTTTATATGTGATAATATTGCAATGTTATAGATTTTTTGATTATGTGTACGTGTCTAACAGAACATGTCTTAGCACGCTGTCACAGGCTGGAGAATCCTTTATTTGTTGGTTCATTGCGATTCAGGATCAGACTCGGACATGTAATGTTAGCCAGGGCTCGCAAAGCCCAACGTCCTGGGGCTATGTGTTTTCCAGATGGGAAACGTTACCAAAACGTAAACCCGTCGGCAAGCCGGTGAATCTTAAATAGTCGAATAATATTCCTTTCTTGACCTGTAAGGACAACAACACTGTCTTGAATTTGATTTGTCGAGCAGCGTTCTGAAATATGCGCGCCATATATGGGAAGTGTTCAGGACGCATACTATAAGATTTTGCGAAAAAGAAACCTTATTATTCAGTCATAACACTGAGCTTGGCCGTTATTTTGTGCACTCCTGTGTGCGTGCGAGCCGCAGGAAAAGCACACACACGCACAATTTTGAGAAGTCAGGCTCAATAGTAACAAACGTGACTCTTGTCTCTTCTATAATGTAAATAATAAGAAATAATACAATAATACTAATAATACTAATAATAAGGTAAACCTCCACAGAGTAGCGGCCGAGCTCAGTATTTTGCCTGGTCGAACAATCACTGTCATTATAGTGCATGCAGACTTTTTTTTTTTTAATTTCTCCTTTTGAACCAAGAACTTCTTGTGAACTATCCCTTTAAAACAAGACAAGTAAATTATGGATGTGAATTTGATTTTTGGTTGAACTATCCCTTTAAATCTTTTTCATTCAGCCATGTGCTGTTTAGTATTCCCATCATGAAGTACTCTGCTCTTTTGACATTTCTCCCTGAATAATGTGCTGAGAGCGTGAAAATGTATATTTAGTCTTGATAGGGTTCCAATTAGCAGTTTATAAATCTTATAGTAAGCTGGGGGATTGTAGGATGTGCTCATCTTTTCCACCAGCAGAATGAGCGTGTGATGTTGAATGAGTGTGTTTAGTATTTTTAGAGTAGGGTTGTGTTCGGTGCACCTCACTGACCTAGTTTTGGAGAGTAGCTTTAATCTGCACACAGCTCTCACTCTCTGTGTCCTTGTGCTAGTGTAAGCATGTGGCATTGGCTGTGCCACATCTTCCCACCGGATTTATGAAACTAGTCTTTACACCATGGTCCTGTCTGAATATGATAACGTTTCTTCTCTTTTCTCAATTCACCATCCCTGCCGTGATTAAAACAAGCACCAAATGAAAAGACACAATGGCGACAGAGCCACCCTAGTATTCTCTCTCTCTTATCCGACTGGTCATGTGACACAGATGAATGACATTACAGTATAAAGCAGCAATATGTACCTTTCAGGATTAAAGGGGTCATATCATAAAAAACCTGTCTATACTCACAGTTACCTGACAAATATAAATAGTAAAATTGTAAACCTAACTCCATTTTCTTCCACTCCAGACAGGTGATTCAGGTTATATTATATATATTTTTTATTTTATTCTTCTATGAATATTTTAATTCCATTTCTGTGTAAAGCACTTTGAATTGCCACTGTGTATGAAATGTGCTATATAAATAAACTTGCCTTGCCTCGCCTTGCCTTGCCTAAGGACCCTATTTTAATGTTCTGAGCGCATGGTCTGAAGCGCATGACTTAGTGTCCGAATCCACTAAACGGTTGGGCGCATGGTCCAAAAGGGTTGTACCTTGTCTCTTAATGAGTCATGGGCGTGTTTTTTTGGCATAACGTGCAATAAACCAATCAGAGTCTCATCTTCCATTCTCTTTAAAAGCCAGTTGCTCTTGAACCATGGCGGATTCTTACATGGCAAAAAACAATAGCTTACATGGCTATTTACATGGCAAAATTTAAAATGATATGGACGTTAAAAATTATATCTGCGTCAGGCTGAAACTTAGCCTAGAAATCTAGACGCACCCTAGTGGCAGCAAATCTAATCTGCCATGAGTGTCATCTAGCAACTCTCAATACACTTCTGAGCTGTAAACGGCAAACTCTGGTTGGGCCAATCACATTGTGTATTAAGTCCCGATACTCGGGATCGGGATCGGTATCGGCTCCGATCTGCCATTATTTGCCGGATCGGGTATCGGACAGACAGGACTGATCCAAATTCGATACTGTGCGCATAATATTCTGTGTTATTGTTAAGCCCCAGCGCCCCACAAAAGGCACAAAAACCTTTTGTTAATATTATAAGTGTTCTGAAGCCATTCCATCGTTTAATGCGAGTACAGATTAGTTCACGTCAATGCTTCCCTCCACTGCGGCTGTCAGTCACTCTCCATTCAGCTTTTAACTGTCGCGTTCGGTTACGACACTCAACACCATGAAACTTTCCAAGATTATTTATTGTTTCTGTTATTATGCTTGATCTGTAGATAACGCTCTAACGTTATGGTTTCTCAAAAAAATGTCTATCTGGTGGCGTTTATTGCTTTAAACCGTGTTACTTTCTACCGGGTGTCAGTTAGATCACAACACTGGACTAGTTATTATATTGTTTTTCACACACAGTAACTGAAATGTTAAACTGTTAAAATAAACGGCTTATAAGAATACTGCATAGATATACTACGCGTCTATATCTTGTTTTAAACTTCTCGATGCGGACGGAGCGCGGCGCGCTGTGAGCGTCTATGACTGTGGCTGTGAGCATGTGACTCCGTGATGCTTCAAGCGCATCATCCTGCGCACGGGATGCGCATAAGCGCTTTGTGCCGCTCTGTATTATGCTACTGTTGCGCTATGAAAGCCTTATTAATAGCCTTTCTTGTTCTCCTCTATCTACATGTTGCTGCCTCATTAAAAATATGCATTATACATTTAAAATAAATGCAATTTCTTAGTATATAGGCCCTATTTCTATAAATATATTTACTTGTTTTTCATGAATATATTTTGTGTAACATATTTTACCAGATTTACAGCTACACTTATTCACTTTTGTGGTTTCCTTTATTTTTTCCCAACTAAATGTTTAGATTTTATACAATTATTGTGCACTTGTGATTTTATAACTTTTGCTGCTGTATTATTCACTAATCTAATTTATTCAATTCTACACACTAAGGCTTAGAAATTCTACATAGACAAAACTGCATTGGTATCGGATCGGTTTAGTATCGGTATCGACAGATATTCAACATTTTTAATATCGGATCGGATCGGTTCTGGAAAAATGGTATCGGTGCATCCCTAATTAAGTCGGTGGGCGGGGCTTAACATAATGACGGCGAGTTGCGCTTTCGTGCTACTAGTAAACACAGAAACTGGCGAACGGTGGTTTTTCGAATCAGCTTTGACCGCGACTGGAAGACTTGGAGTTAAGCTTTTCTCTGAGAAAAGATCAAAGAACGGCACTGAAGTCATTCTTAAGAAGGGAAGATGTGTTCAGAGTTTTGCCTATCGGATACGATGAAAGTTAAATCTATAACTAGCTCTGCTTCACCATCGTTGCTCTGGTTGGTTGTAGCGCTATCCAGTTGTGTGCACGCTGTGCAGAGGGAGTTTGAAAGACAACCGTTTATCCCGCCCCTCGGATTGAGCTCTGTGAATGGTTTGCACACCAAACATCTTGATGTGGGTCTGGTTTGTCAGGCTAGCTGAAACTAGCAAAAAACACTTGCATTGCACCTGGCGTCGCATTGCTCTGGGTGTATGATAGGGCCCTAAGCAGTAAACACGATGCAACATTTAAATTGAACCATTTTCCCAATTATTAGAAAAAACTAATAATTCAGCAAATGGCTACCCACATTTACATGTCAACAATGCATATTTTAAGTCTTAACCCTGTTAACCTTAACATTTAAATAATTTATATTAAAAATTAATTAAAAAATTGGAACCGTTTATTAAACCTTTAGACAAAATGAAAAAAGGCATTTATTGCTTATATAGTTATGAGACAGGACTATATGGAGCTCATACTAGGGGAGGAAAAAATGTGTTGTTGATATTTATATGGCCAAAAAGTAAGATGAAATTCAAATAGCTTGTTATATAAGTAAATTAAATCTTTATTACAGTATAGATGCATGCATAAAAGGCATTTAAATATCAGTTGTCACTTCCAATTGTCTTTGATGCTCCATTTGATTTTTCTAAAAAGCAGCAAAAAGACTTGTGTACCATGACCTGAAGAGGGACTTTTTAAAAAAAATTATACTAAAGTCCTTTTACTTGCTGAAAAGGTATACAGTTTCAATCAGACAATATAAGACATGTTGTAGATTGTGTACAACAGGTTTTTCAGCAAAGTTTTGATCATGCTGATAACTTTTGTGCATCAAATATGATACAGTAGTCTTTATAGGGTTAAATCTAGCTAGGTTAAAAATGTCCTGGCTAATTATAAAGGACAGAAAGTGGGTTTGAAATGGTCATGAAACACTGTATGACGAACTATAAGTGGAAAAACCTAAGGGAATTTTTTTTAAAAGATGATATGAACTCTTAAAAACTCATTGTGAGGTAAGAGCAACCTATGTAAGGTTTGTTTCATTTCTGAATCTGTTGTCTCCATACAGGTGATCTATAAGAAGTTCCAGGTGAAATGTCCTTTTGAGGACTTTGCACATAACAGGACGTTGGTGGGCTTTAACACAAGTGTGGCGGCTGACCCCGGAGGAGTGGAGATGACCCCTGAGAGTGACCCTGCCTGCACCCCCCACCTCTTTAACATGAACTCACAGGTATGTCATTGAGTAACTTAGTAACTGAATGATACTAAATTCATGCTGTGACATTCTTATGAGTCTTGTGATGTAAGACTTTAAGCAAAATCAAATGACACACACTGTAGTTCCCAATAATCCGTTGCATGACTCACATATATGTGGGCTTAATCCGTACAGCCGTTCAGATATCTGTTCTCAAACTGCATAAAAATCTGGATTTTCAGCTTATGTTATAATAATATATTCACATTTCTAAAGCATAGGAACCTTTGATGGGTTGTGGTTTTAAAGATTATTGCAGAGTGGCTTGCTAAATTGGGAAGATATGGGAAAGTAATGGCATTTTACTACCTCTCTTTTGCTCTCTAATTGTAGGAAAGAAAAATCATAAACCACACCATAAAATTCATAAGCATTCACCAAAATGAAAACTCTGTCAATGTAGTCCGTAGCTCAGTACAGGCTTTGTAAGACGGTATCCTTATTTATTCCTGTCTATCTATGGCCTATATTCCTTTCATTTTCATATCTCTTATATTAACACATCCTCTGCACATAAGTGTCAGCTTACTGCAATTTCCCCACATATGTCCTTTACTGTCAGAGTGATACGTGTGAAAGTCTGTAGTCAGGAGTGTTAAATTCAGTCTTTCTCCATGTGCACAGGACCAGCATTTTTAATGAGTCCAGGCCTGAGCTCTGTCCAAGTCTGACTTAATCACAGATACAATTAGCTCTCTGAAATGTGCTTCAGTGTTTAATGGGCTTTAAAGTGTGGACTTTGGGTTTTATGGTTGCTGCAGTTGTATCCATAGTGACGTGACGTGGTCTGGGCCGTGTGTTCTTATTTTCTTAGACGGCCTACACGGTTCCCATCCTGGCATTTGCGTTCGTGTGCCACCCCGAGGTGCTGCCAATTTACACGGAGCTGCGCAAGTAGGTGGCAAGTTCTTTCACAGGTCTGGAATCAGAGATGAGTCACGGTGTGCATGTGGAGGCTATTGCGCTGAGGCTGTTTGGAGAGCTGTGGTTTACCAGTCTGGAATTATCTTATTTAAACTGACATTACAGGAATATTATGGGTTTTATACAAGTTAAGCCCAAGCAACAGCACTTGTGGCATACTTTTTTCTTATAAAAAAAGAAAAGATCGGGATTACAGTGAGGCACTTAGTGAATACGGCCAATCTGTAAACATTAAAATACTGATAGTTTAGTACAGCCACAAGACTTGTCGAACAAGACAAGTTGAAATTATTTTCTTAATTTCACAGCAAAGTATTCCTTCGAGTACATACAAGACTTGTTCAATATTCTATTATAAAAGACATCAAAGTGATCGAAATAGACCATTGGAATGAATATTTCTTCCTTATGTTGACCACTTCAGATCAATATTTTTTAAACGATTTTAGACCTTATGAACTGGTATTTTGAGTTTGAATGTGCTTAGTTAATCAGTGTATTTTTTTGTCACATCCTTATATTTTTCTGATTTCAGCCCCACAAAGACAAAGATGCAACATGTCTCCAACATCTCCATTGCTGTCATGTACATCATGTACCTCCTGGCTGCACTGTTCGGATATCTGACCTTCATCGGTGAGGCCTATTACCATCATTCCCTTTAATCAAGATAGTAGAAACTGAGTACTAAAGATAGAAACTGTGTACTGCAATGAGAGGAAGTGACAATAAAAATATTTATCATGTTAGCCGCGTTTTCACCGCAGGAACTTTCCCCAGGAACTAGATACTTTGGGGTGGTACTCGGTGTGTTTCGACCGCAGGAACTAGGGTCTAAATGAAGTTCCGGGTAAATATTTACCCCTCCAAACGGCTCTGCTCATGAGGTAGTACTTTTTCAAATTTCAGGAACTTTCGAGGGCGGGACTTGGGCGCTGAACATGCTTATTGGTTGAGCTCACGCAGCAATTTATTTCAACCAGCATTTTTAAAAGTCTTTTGCGAGGTTCGTTCTGCGTTCTACTCAACATGCTCTGAGCAGGATTCGAACTGGGGTCTCCGGTGTGGGAAGACCTTAGCCTCTAGCATGTCTCTTGAGGCCAGAGTGAGGTTTACATGCACCACTCTTACTGGCCTACATTACACTTACCCCCCTAAACCTCACTCCCATCCGGCTCATGGCACTAAATGTAACCGGGTCCTACTCATCCCGCTCTGAGCAGGTTTCAAACTGGGGTTTCTATGTGGGAGACGGACTGCTAACAAGGACGCTAAAGCCTCTAGCGTCAGACAGTTAATAGTGTGCCTCTTAAGAACAGGGTAGTGAGGTTTAAAGGCACAGCTCTTACTGCCATACATTACACTAAGGCTTAAGCTATAACATCAGTGATAAAGTGTTTATACTGGGTTAAAGGGATAGTTCAGCCAAAAAATAAATTTTACCCATGATTTACTCACCCTCAAACCATCCTAGGTGTATATGACATTCTTCTTTCAGATGAGCACAATCTGAGATATATAAAAAAATGTCCTAGCTTACCCAAGCATTATAATCGCAGTGAATGGGAGCCCCAAATTTGAAGCCCAAAAAGTCAATCCATCCATTATAAAAGTGCTCTACACAGGTCCAGGGGGTTAATAAAGGCCTTTTAAGGTAAATAGTTGCATTTTAGTATGAAAAATATCCAGATTTAAAATTTTATAAAGTAAAATATCTAGCTTCTATCAGACCGTCTTCCCTTTTCATCTTATGACAAAAGCATAGCTGGTGCGACGTATGCGCTGTATGCGCTAGCGTAAGCATTTTTGAACTGCGAGAGCCATTACACTTTCTTTGTAATTTGAATATGGAAAGCTCAAACGCATTGCTTTGCTTTAGAAGCCCTTTATTAACCTCAACTTTATTAAGTTTTATGTATTGTTCTGTTCATGATGACAGAAGCCAGGCTGTCGACTGTATTGTATCACATTCAGGGTCGGATTTTGGATGTGCTAGGATTGGCTCATACAGAATGTATCAAACATGTAGAGGCAGAGGTGAAGAGCAAGGCAAAATTGCAGGGATTGGTATTTGCCACAATTATTATTGGTTATCCAGGACAACTCCCTGCCTTTTTACGCATCAGCAGACAACAGTGCGACTCAGATGAGACCGAGAGAGTGCCGGAGGTTTTATAAAGGCAAAGAGGTGGTTGGATCTGTCAAGATGGATGTGCTGAGTGGTCATTCAGGTTGAGATGTCAGAGCATGGGTGAGAGCAGTGTGACTGCAGTGGTAAAAAGGGAGAGTGTATTTTCTAATTTTAGGCACAAAATATTCATCCTCACATTCCAGAGCTTTTGAAGTGTAGACCAAGACCTGCTCAGCTACAGTATGAGTGAGCATGATATAATCATCTGTTTTAACAAACTAGTGTTGGACTCGGGGTCATATTGGTAAAGTATTAGAACTCCATCTAGTGGCTGTTGTGCATTAATGAAAACCATTACCACTGTGAGCTGGAAAAGAGTAATTCTCAAACTGTGGTCAGTTAGGTCTGTGAGGTGATTTACTGATTAAAAATTGACATGCAAAACTATTCAAAAGTTTAGGGTTTGTATGATTTTTTTATGCCTTTATAAAAAGAAATCTTATGCTCACCACTCTTATGCTTGATTTACCACCAAAAATAAAGTAAAAACAGTAATATTGTGAAAAATATTACAATTTTAATAATAATAATAATAATAAATTTAAATAATAATAGCTGAATTTTCAGCATCAGTACTCGTCGTCAATGTCACATGATCCTTCAGAAATCATTCTATGCTGATTTGGTACTCAAGTAACATTTCTTACTATTATCAATGTTATTTTTGTGGGAACTGCATTAAAAAATGTCAGGGTTTTCTGATGAACAGCATTTATTTAAAATGGAATTTCATTTAAAAAGTATTTTGATCAATTGAATGTGTCCTTTCTGAATATAGTATTAATCTCTTTTAAAATAAAAAAAAGCTTTCTGACGCCAACATTTCGAACAGTACTGAAAATATTAAAAATATGTATAGATGACAAACTTCTCAGATTGAATTAATCAATTAATTAATCAACAAATAATAATGAATGAACTCATTATTAACATTCATTTGTGATTTGTTTCTGTTTTTCAGTTCAGCAAGTTATTCAATTCGACTTTTTAGCTACCAAATATTTGGCTCATTTAGGTTTAATACCAAGTAGCAGTCTATTTAATCTCAATTTATTAAGAGTTTTTTCACCCATAAATGTAATTTCTGTCATTCATATCTCACCCCCATGTTGTCCCAAAGCCATAAGACCTTCGTTGATCTTCGAAACAGCAAATTAAGATATTTTTGATGAAATCTGAGACCTCTTTGACCCCTCCATAGACAGCAATTTAGTTTGTAGGTTGTCCACAAAGTTCCCTTTTACTGTTGAAATGGTCTGCCACCTGAAAAGGTTTGAGAACTACTGATCTAAAGCAGCGAGGAATGCAACATAATTGTATTTGTGTGCAGATAAAGTGGAAGCCGAGCTGCTGCACACCTACAGTCGAATTGACCCGTACGACACACTCATCCTGTGCGTTCGTCTAGCTGTGCTGACTGCCGTCACACTCACTGTGCCCATCGTGCTGTTTCCTGTGAGTATTTCACACTGTATCACATTTTAAATAAACATCATCTTATCAAGTTAAAACTTTGTTGAGGAGTCAGGATTGGATGACAAGCTATATTTCAGTATCTGATTTCAATGCTTTGTTTTTTCCTGTGTTTTCTCAGGTGAGGAGAGCAATTCAGCAGCTGTTTTTCCCAAACAAAACCTTCTGGTGGCCACGTCACATCGCCATAGCTGTCTCCCTCCTCACCCTCATCAACTTACTGGTCATCTTCGCCCCAAACATCTTGGGCATCTTCGGGATCATCGGTAGGGTCGGTGCTCTCGGCTCTTGAGTGATGTTGGATCCTCAATGGGTTCTTTCTTTCTTTTGAAGCTCCATTAGTGTAAAAAGCGTGAGAGCAGTGTGCAGTGCCATGGTAACTTCAAGGTCCTCGCATTCGCTTTTATCAGCACATGCATTAAAGTCTCAGACTATAATACTGTACGCACAGCGCCAGCCGTGCATAAATCCATCCCCACCAGCGTTATTAATCGCCTTTGGAATGTGTATATAATTATCAACAAAGTTCCCATTATTACATGATATTTTCTCCTGATCTCACACTTACACTAACTCTAAATGTTTCTCTAATTCATGTGAGTTTTACCTACCTCAGAGAATAATGGATACTATTGTGTTGTAAGGGCCCGACCACCCTATAACCTGAGAAATCTTTCAATGACTAAGGCTTATGTAACTTGAGCTGCTTTAACTTAAGATTTTCAGTTATGCCTTATTCCTAAGGGACGATGCTAGTGAAGGTTTAGGTTTACGTTTAAGTAAGTAAGTGTCTACGTGTGCTCCGCAGGTGCCACGTCCGCGCCGTGCCTCATCTTCATATTTCCGGCTGTGTTTTACATCCGCATTGTTCCCGAGGAAGAGGAACCTATGCGCTCTACGCCGAAAATCATTGTAAGTACTCGCGGACATACTGTATTGGGTTTCCCCCATTCATCCACAGTGGGATCTGGTTTCTTGCCTCTTGTAGGAATGTAGATGCTTTGGAAACGTTCACACATTTAGACTGAGATTCTCTGAAAACGAATCATTCTAAGAGCTTTTTAAATCCCTCGGGTAAATCTTTGGTGCGACCCAAACTATTGTAACCGTGTGAACTACTTCCTCTCAAGTTACAGCAAATTGCAGGAATCTGGAGATGTTGTACATATCATTGTAGTATTTGTGAATCGTATTTCATGTGTATTTGTATTTTAAAGCCTTTTTTAGGGCCGTTAGGAATTTTCTCCCTTAATTAGGGCCCAAGCCCTGAAAGGGCGCAGAGCCCTATTGTTCTTCTAAGGGTTTTTATTATTATTATTAGGGCCCAAGCCCTGAAAGGGCGCAGAGCCCTATTGTTCTTCTAAGGATTATTATTATTATTAGGGCCCAAGCCCTGAAAGGGCGAAGAGCCCTATTGTTCTTCTAAGGATTATTTGTTATTATTTATTATTATTTTTTTACGCGACTATTTGGGCATTTTTGGGGCCCTTCCCATGCTCGAAAACTCTTGAAACTTTGCACACGCATCAGAATGCGCGGCCATCAGGGCCGGGCTGAGGCTGGGACCCGGGCGTGGCAGGGGGGCTCGACAGCGCCCCCTAAAGTGGGCTCTGAAAACGTGGTCTATAAATCAAACCAACTTCCACGTATATATATGAAACTCTGTACACATATAGAGCTCATCGGGCCGAACAACTTTCGTGCTCTAAGTTATGCGTCAGCCCAACAGGAAGTGAGCTATTATGGGTTGTTCGGAAAACGCATGCTCTGAAATTTGCGATACTCCTCCTAGACGATTGACCCGATCAGCACCAAACTCGGTCAGCATGAAGTCAAGACACTGTGGATGCTAAATTGCGAGCAACTTTCTGATTTCTCAAACGGTTTGGCTGTGGCGAAGAGATGAATTTATGGCGAGAAAAAGGAAACAGGAAGTGTGTCATAACTTTTGCATACATTAATTCATTTTGATGAAACTTCAGCTGTGTGTTCGTTGTAAGAGACTGATCACATGGATATGACTTTTGTGAGACAAAGTTATAGCGCCACCAACTGGCAGCAGGAAGTGTGTCACTTTCAAAATTGCTTTAAATCCCCATCTTATTTTCACCCGATTTACTTCAAACTTCATCAGTATAATGTCAAAACATGGCAGATATAGACATATGAATGGATTCCTGATTCTAGAAAAACTGTTGTCATGGCAACGTGTCAAAGTCTAATAATCTTTTTTGGTGTTTTTGAGACTCTTCACATGCTTGAAATTGCATGAAACTCAACACACACATCAGACATGCTGTCCAGAAGATGCAAGCAAAGATTCAGAAACGGGCGCGGTAGAGGGGCTCAGTAGCGCCATCTTTTGTCCAAAGCGGGGGGTTAGTTTTATCTACAGTCACCAAACTCGGTATATATATTGTACATTTTGAGCCGGACAACTTTCTAATTTACAGTCATTAGCTCTGACCAACAGGAAGTCAGATAATTTGGTTGGAAGATAACAAGAAGTCGAAAGCGAGCTCTGAGTTTTTACCTTCTCCTCAAAAGCGATTCATTCAATCTCCTCCAAACTCGGACAACATAAAGTAAATATACAGAAGATGCTAAAATGTGAACGGTTATTGGATATCTCAAACGGTGTTCCCGTAGCAAAAGCCTAAAAAACACAAAATAAGCACACAAGTGCCTGGTTCATAAATAAGGCTATACTCCCACCTGCTGGTTATTCTATATAATCACACTGTTTTTTTGTGTTTTTTTTCAACACTTATGCTCTCCCTTAAATGTCCAGTAGAGGGCAATATTGTATAAGTTTTCAAGCAAAAAAACTTGCCTCTGTGTGTGTGTGAGAATGGTTTTCTAGCCTGGTGGGGACTTAAACCTGAATGCACACAGACTCATGGGACTTCCCAATGGGTACAAAAGCTTATAAATCAGACAGAATGAGTTCTTTTGAAAAGGTGAAAATGCAGAAAGTTTTGTGTGATGGGAAGGTTTAGGGGTAGGAGCTGTGTAGGAGGACAGAATATGGTTTGTACAGCATAAAAATCATTATGCCTATGGTGAGTCCCCAAATAGATAGTGAACCAGACATGAGTGTGTGTGTGTGTGTGTGTGTGTGTGTGTGTGTGTGTGTGTGTGTGTGTGTGTGTGTGTGTGTGTGTGTGTGTGTGTGTGTGTGTGTGTGTGTGTGGGGGGGGGGGTTGTTGTGGATGGGGGATGGTGGATGGGCTTAACTGATAAGAGTTGCCTGCAGCATACTTCAGCATTACTACTGTGTGTGTGTGTATGTGTGTGTATATGTGTGTGTGTGTGCGTGTTCTTTTTTCTAGCCTGGTGGGGACTTCAACCTGAATGCACACAGACTCATTGGGACACGTGTCACTGATTTCTACAGTGTGTGTGTGTGTGTGTGTGTGTGTGTGTGTGTGTGTGTGTGTGTGAGAGAGAGCCACTCTTCTGTCTAAAAAGATTACCTCTCAATGCTGTGCTTTGGCCTGCATTAAAGGATCAAACATATTATTCTGGGTTTGAATAAAAAAATTCATGTATAAAACCAGTTTATTTGTAGGGCATTGACAATATTGTTTTATATAATTAGTTAAATAATTGTGTAAATACAAATAATTATTAATAAAAATATATAAATATTTAAAAAAACATTACTAACAAAAGAAAAAACACATTTAATTGTCTTTAAAAAGAAAAGGAAAAAAAAGTAGTGTGTGTAACTTAAAAAAATGAGAAGATTAATGCCTTTTGTTTAAGGACAAAAATGAGAACCAATGAGCTACCGGCATATAGAATAACCAGAAGGTGGGAGTGTAGCCTTATTTAGTAACCAGGTTGGATATGTCCTAGGGAACACTGTTTTGAAGATAAAACTATTGTTGTTATTGCAAAACAGTGTTTTCAGACAGTGAAATAAAAACAATGTTCTCTCACTGTTTAGGTTTTGTGTCTGTCCTTACCCCCCCCCCCCCTCACTCTCCCTCTCTCAGGATCACTCTGTGTGTGTGTGTGTGTGGAGGGGGTCTCTCTCACTCTGTGTATGTCGCCTTGTTTCTTGTTTTTCATAATTTAACCCTTTCATATCAAAAGCTATCAGCAATATCTATCACTTTATTGTGAAAAATAAGTTTTAAAAAATGTATTATACATATATATAACACTGGTCTTCTGAACTTACAATATTTTGAGCTGCAAAAAATACATTTGCACATAATTGAAAGTGATATCCTAATACTTTTAATTGTTTTCTATAACATGGGCTTTAAAGAAGGTCATGTGCTGTGTTTGCAAAGATCACGTATGACACCTCTTTAAACTAATTATTTATTGATAAAATTCAAATGGATAAAAAAAATATAATTTCACATGATCTTATAAAAGTGGCTGTTTATAATAAACTTCTATAAATTTTATGCACGCATATTACTCTTACCTGACACTGATATTAAAATCATTGTTGCAGTCTCTGTGATTTGGCTTAATTTATTTTTAAGAGAAGTGTAAGGATAATACAACTTCAGCATTTGGACAGTATTCTGCATTCATTTTGAAATTGACATTTGACATCACCTGACATAATATTAAAGAATAAAATGTAATTGATCTCAGAGATGTGAGTGTTGTGGTTCCTGGTCATAGCAGCACCAGTTGCTGCAGTTAATGAGGTGAATTCAAATGACTTTGACATAGTCCCTTTATTTATTTTTTCCCATATTAAATGCCTATTGCCTGCTGTGCACAGTTAAGCTGATGCCACCGGGGTGGCGGTGCCCCCTGCTTGGGCCCGTCATCGCTGCTCGCAGCTTTAATTATTATTATTATTATTATTATTATTATTATCTTTTCGCCTTTTGGGCATTTTTGGGGCCCTTCCCATGCTCGAAAACTCTTGAAACTTTGCACACGCATCGGAATGCGCGGCCAACAGGGTCTGGCAAAGGCCTTTGCCCCGGGCGTGGCAGGGGGGCTCAACAGCGCCCCCTTGAAAAACTGGGTCTATATATTAAACACACTTGCACGTACATGTATGAAACTCGGTACACATATAGATCTCATCGGGCCAAACAACTTCCGCACTCATAGTCATAAGCTTCGCCCAACAGGAAGTGAGCTATTATGGGTTGTTCGGAAAACGCATGCTCTGGAATTTGCGATACTCCTCCTAGACGATTCACCCGATCAGCACCAAACTCGGTCAGCATGAAGTCAAGACACTGAGGATGCTAAATTGCAAGCAACTTTTTGATATCTCAAACGGTTTGGCCGTGGCGAAGAGACAAATTTATGGCGAGAAAAGGGAAACAGGAAGTGTGTTATAACTTTTGCATACATTAATTCATTTTGATGAAACTTCAGCTGTGTGTTCGTTGTAAGAGGCTGATCACATGGATATGACTTTTGTGAGTCAAAGTTATAGCGCCACCAACTGGCAGCAGGAAGTGTGTCACTTTTGTCCAAAGTGGGGGGGTTAGTTTTATCTACATTCACCAAACTCGGTATATATATTGTACATTTCGAGCCGGACAACTTTCTAATTTACAGTCATTAGCTCTGACCAACAGGAAGTCAGATAATTTGGTTGGAAGATAACAAGAAGTGGCAAAGCGAGCTCTGAGTTTTTACCTTCTCCTCAAAAGCGATTCATTCAATCTCCTCCAAACTCGGACAACATGAAGTAAATATACAGAAGATGCTAAAATGCGAACGGTTATTGGATATCTCAAACGGTGTTCCCGTAGCAAAAGCCTAAAAAACACAAAATAAGAACACAAGTGCCTGGTTCATAAATAAGGCTATACTCCCACCTGCTGGTTATTCTATATATCACACTGTTTTTTTTTGTTTGTTTTTTTCAACACTTATGCTCTCACTTAAATGACCAGTAGAGGGCAATATTGTATAAGTTTTCAAGCAAAAAAACATTACCTCTGTGTGTGTGTGTGAATGGTTTTCTAGCCTGGTGGGGACTTAAACCTGAATGCACACAGACTCATGGGGACGTCCCAATGGGTACAAAAGCTTATAAATCAAACAGAATGAGTTACTTTGAAAAGGTGAAAATGCAGAAAGTTGTGTGATGGGTAGGTTTAGGGGTAGGAGCAGTGTAGGAGGACAGAATATATGGTTTGTACAGCATAAAAACCATTACATCTATGGTGAGTCCCCAGAAAAAGATAGTGAACCAGACATGAGTGTGTGTGTGTGTGTGTGTGTGTGTGTGTGTGTGTGTGTGTGTGTGTGTGTGTGTGTGTGTGTGTGTGTGAGGGGCAGGGGGGGGGGGGGGGAGGATGGGCTGAGCTGATTTGAGTTGCCTGCAGCATACTTCAGCATTACTACTGTGTGTGTGTGTGTGTGTGTGTGTGTGTGTGTGTGTGTGTGTGTGTGTGTGTGTGTGTGTGTGTGTGTGTGTGTGTGTGTGTGTGTGTGTGTGTGTTGTTCTAGCCTGGTGGGGACTTCAACCTGAATGCACACAGACTCATGGGGACACATGTCACTGTAGGGGCCTAAATTGAGGTCCCAATAGGTACAAAAGCTTATAAATCATACAGAATGAGTTCTTTTGAAAATGTAAAAATGCAGAAAGTTTTGTGAAATGGGTAGGTTTAGGGGTAGGGGCAGGAGGACAGAATATATGGTTTGTAAAGCATAAAAACCATTACGTCTATGAGTCCCCAGAAAGATAGTGAACCAGACATGAGTGTGTGTGTGTGTGTGTGTGTGTGTGTGTGTGTGTGTGTGTGTGTGTGTGTGTGTGTGTGTGTGTGTGTGTGTGCGCGCTAAAAAGATTACCTCTCAATGCTGTGCTTTGGCCTGCATTAAAGGATAAAACATATTATTCTGGGTTTGAATAAAAAAATAAATGTATAAAACCAGTTTATTTGTAGGGCATTGACAATATTGTTTTATATAATTAGTTAAATAATTGTGTTAATACAAATAATTATTAATAAAAAAATATAAATATAAAAAAACATTACTAACAAAAGAAAAAAACACATTTAATTGTCTTAAAAAAAAAGTAGATTAATGCCT